>NC_092338.1:284932500-285057500 GCF_046630445.1 Rutidosis leptorrhynchoides | reverse complement strand
ATTTCAGAATTTCTTTTAAATCTGATCTCTAATTTTAAATATATAAAGGAGTCAAATTTACTTATCCCTAATCCTTAAAAGGGTGTTTAGAAAGCTCCTTAGAATTGTCAAACACTCCTTTATTTTTTAAAAATAAAAATAAAAATGCCCTCCCAACTTAATAAAATAAAACAAATACTTACTTGTTTAGTTGATTTCTTTTGATGTAGTTTAATGTCTTGTTTTGTTTAGTTCTTGGGGTGTTTTTGGTTTCAAACGATTTTTTTTGTTCGTATTCCTATCGTTCTGTTTCTCTGATTTTCTTTCATTTTTGAGGAAAATTTTCTTTTGTTACAACAAACAACAACAAAACTCAATACAATATGAATGGTGTTTGGAAGAAAATTTTCTTTTGTTTTAGTATTATATTTCGTTTTTCAAAAAAATAAAAATAAATAAATAAATTATGAGCACCATGTTTTTTAATATACATTAACTCCAACTACACCGTTTACCTACCTAATGAAAAATCAATACTTGGCATCATTTTTTTTAATATACAGTAGGATTTTCAGTGAAAAGGGCTAAAAATACCCCCTTTTGTAAGCTTAAAACTCGGGAGAAACACCAGTTATTTCATCTCTCTCCCCCACACTTCTAATATACAAACAAAAGATATATATTTATATATATATATATATACACGCAAGAAATACTCGTACTTTTGTCTATATATCTTTACAAACAGTAACTTGAGTTAAAACTTTTTTTTATTCTGGCAGATAGAGATAGGAGAGAGTTATTGATGGAATGTGGTGGTGTTACTTCCTATTGTTTGTTGAGTTTTGGAGATCATTACATTCACACAAATAATAATAAAAATAAAAATAATAATAGTAGTATAAAAGACAATAATAATAATAATAATAATAATAATAATTCTACTAATATTGTGCAGCATCCATCTCCTGTTGCATATAACGACCTTAACACCATCACTAACATAAATAACCTAATCTTCTCATCAGATCATCATCATCATCATCATCATCATCATCATACAATGATGCTTGAAGACAACGACAACAACATTAATAATAGTAGTATCAGTGATGGTGGAGGCTTAAGTTTCATCTCTTGTTCTTCTTTATCATCTGTTAAGTCAAAAATCATGTCTCATCCTCATTATCCTCGTCTCTTATCAGCTTATCTCAACTGTCAAAAGGTAATTTATTTATTCTATTTAATATATATATATATATATATATATATATATATATATATATATATATATATATATATATATATATATATATATATATCAAAACCTAGATCTACAACTATATATGGTTTAAACCAACTTAAAAGAAAGAAAATAGTGAATTTTGCTGTTGATGAAAAAATGAGTGATGTAGTTATGAGGGTTTTCTTTCTTTGCTTCATATATTTTGAAATTTTGTAGAAGAAACCCTCAAGTGGGTTGGTTTTCTAGAATTGTGACATCATTTATTTTAGTCATTTCTTCATTTAGTAGCAAAATAGAGTAGTATAATCTACCTATTCAACAGCTACAGAATCATATCATTTTGCAGGACCTTTATTATAATTAATAAGAATAAGATGCAAAATCTAACAACTACTCCACTTGTGCTTACTTTGGGTGTAATTAGGATAGGATAGGAGTAGTAATAAATTAAATTAAAAGCATTAATAAAACAAAACTTAATTATTTGCAGATAGGAGCACCACCTGAAGTGGTAGAAAGACTAGAAGAAGGTTGCAGATCATCAGTGGTGGCGGCGATGGCCAGTGGTTCCGGCACCGGCGGTAGTAGTAGTGATGGTGTCGGTGGTGGTATGAATATGATGATCATTGGACAAGATCCAGCACTTGATCAGTTCATGGAAGCTTACTGTGAGATGTTAATCAAATATGAACAAGAACTCTCAAAACCCTTCAAAGAAGCCATGAGTTTTCTATCAAGAGTTGAATCTCAGTTCAAAGCTATCTCAATTTCTACTTTAGATTCTGGTACTAATTTCATTATATCACCTTATCATTCTATCTCTCTCTTCACTGTTAGTACTCTTTATTTTATGTTTTTTTTTTAATATTATATTACTCCTTAGTAAGATAAGATCATTACAATATTCTTAAAGTCATAGCTAGTAGTAATAAAATATGCATTTGATTGTTACAGTATGAAAAACATTCCTTGATTTTCTTTCCTAAGATTATTTTAAATATCCCGTCCCAAAAGAATATTATGTAACAGTAATATTTATATCAAAGATCTTAAACTATTGTCTAAACACAGCTTCCAAGAATTGACACACAGTTTACCTACAGTTACTTGTCACATTTCTTATGAAAGTTTCTCTTTTCCAAAGTTTTTATCATCATTTTCCAATGTATAAACATGAACAACTTTGACATATGTTTGATCTTTATGCATGTAAAATGTACAAACATTTTGTAGGTGAGGACCTAATTAAATCATCTGTGTGTATGGGGCCCTATTACTTTGATGAATCTTCAAATCACTCAAATCTTGGAATTGAATTGATGTTTTGCACTGTTTTTATTACTGTATACAGTATACTAGTGGAAATAAGCTGTACAAACAGGTTGATTTATATGTTTGTTTTTACTCTTTTGTTACAGTTAACATGAGGTTCTATCTGAGCATTTTCAGCCCATATGTTCAAGTACCAAAGGAAACATTAAACTGTATTTAACTTGTTTTTAGTTCACCCGGTTAAAACTCTACTATTTTGGTCAAGCTTTTGTGTAACTATTCCCAATGAGCACTAGCAGCTCTCTATTGTTGTTTTTATCCCTCATTCATTGTTTAATTATAGTTATAATTATAATCATCAAGACACTCACAAATTTGAGCTTGGTGTGTGAGGTAAATGTATAGCACACTAACTAATTACATGTAGCACATTTTATTTTTTTGGTTCCCTTACGGGCCTGAGTGATTTTACTCGTTATGTGATTTGACTAATCTCGAGGCAACAACTCGCTTTACAAGTTAACCAGAGTCTTAACACATAGCACATTATAGCATATTATTTGATCTCTTAATGAATATTTTTTTAAGAACCGTACTGTATAGCATATGCATTTTTTGGCTAAAAAACGAGGAAATAAATAAATACGAGGAACCACTCTGAAGTGCTTTAATTGCATTGGGTGATAGACTACTTGTGTTTTTTTGGTGTTACTGACAATTAATATCGATCCGGTGGTGCAGGTGATGGAGCTATAGACAAAAACGGATCTTCGGAGGAAGAGGTGGATGTAAATAACAATCTGATAGATCCTCAAACTGATGATCAGGAATTGAAGGGTCAACTATTGCGAAAGTATAGCGGGTATTTAGGTAGTCTGAAGCAAGAGTTCATGAAGAAGAAAAAGAAGGGAAAGTTACCCAAAGAAGCTCGTCAACAGTTGCTCGATTGGTGGACTAGGAACTACAAATGGCCATATCCTTCCGTAAATATTCATACTATATATATATATTACATACATTACTTAATACCAGTAACTTAATTATTAAAACAACAATAATAACAACAAAACTCAATCTCACATATGTGGCATATGAGAGAGGTATGTTGTAGACAATCTTTCGCCTATCCTAAAATTAAGAGAACTCATCTCTCTATCCAATGAAACACACCAAGAATAAAGAGAAAATCCTCACTTTCAATGTTCTATGGATAGAGAAATTACTTCGGAATGAACCTCCGGCCAATAAGTAGGTTTAAAAAAGAAGTGCTAGACACCATGAAAATGCTATAATCAAATTTCTATTAATTTTAAACCCGCCTGAAGTTCAATTTATGCTCTAAGCGACAGTGAAATCGCTAATAAATTAACGTCTGATGTTGACTCGATTATTAAAACCAGAGTATTAAAGAGTCTTTGACCTAGTAGGTAACTCATTAACCAGTAGGTTGTGGGTTCTGAGTCTCAGGGGAGACAATTGTATATGTGTGTGGTTTGTATATATAATATACAAACGAAGTTTCGTTTACTTTACTTTGTGCATCCATGATCCATATATGGAGTATTATTTATTATTTATTAAATTTATTTCTGAATCAATTTGTAGGAGGCTCAAAAGTTGGCACTGGCTGAATCAACAGGACTAGACCAGAAGCAAATAAACAATTGGTTCATAAACCAAAGAAAACGGCACTGGAAGCCGTCTGAAGACATGCAGTTTTTGGTCATGGATGCTGCTCATCATCCTCACTATTACGTGGACAACATGATTGGGAACAACCCTTATCCGTCTATGGATGTTTCGTATCTTTAAGGTCAAGTACTTTGTTGTTCAATGCATAATTGTATGTACACCACATGAAATCATAACTATTAATCGTATCAATCTGTGCAAGTGAACATGGTTTTGAGGGTTTTGGTAGTTAATTTGTGTGGTATGTACGTTTTCGAATTTGGATGTTATGCTGCCAGCTCGACATTTAGCATTCATATTTGGTATTTACTGTTTGAATCGTTCTAGAAATTGTTGTATAAGCCAGGTATTTTATAGTAGTATAATAATTATTATAATTTATAATTATTATAATTATAATTACACTATATTTTGTATTTCATATTCATATTTATTTAGATTTAGATGTGAATATTTTGATATTGAATGTCAAATTTATATTAGTTCATTAATTTTTTTTAACGGCATTATCGACATTAAATCCTCTCATTTGTCACCCACACACGCTTTAAAAGGAAAAACCTAATTTGCGACGATGTTGGCAGTACCATCGAAAGTTGGGAAAACCCTCCCAGAGACATTCCCAAATCGCATTGATGTTGAGAATACTATCAAAGGTTGGAAACTCCCGGCTTGGAATGACAATCGAGTTGGCAGTACCCCAAGTTGAATCTCACCCTCATACCATTCAAGCCAAACTTCGATAGTATATTAATTCATTAATTGGAATGAATTAACTAACGTTGTAAATCTATTACAATACTTATCATCTATAAGTAGGATCAACGAGGAAAATTATTTTTCTAAATGTAAAAATATTTCCAGAGACATTCTCAAATTGCATTGATGTTGGAAGTACCATCAAAGGTTGAAAATTCCGGACGTGGAATGAGAATCGAACTTGAGTTGGCAATACCTCAAGTTGCATCTCACTACATACCATTTAAGTCAAGCTTCGGTGGTATATTAATTCATTAATTGGAATGAATTAACTAACGTTGTAAATCTATTACAATACTTACTATCTATAAGTAGGATCAACAAGGAATATTATTTTTCTGAATGTAAAAATATATAGCTGGAACAAGAAATACACCGTGTATGTCTAATCTTGAAAATCTTAATTTTTTACTTTATGTCCTAATGAGAAGTTTAGCAAAATATAAACACACTTGAAGATTTAATTTCTCCATTGATTGAATGAATCAAATTACACTCACTAATTGGGGATAAATAATAACCCTAATTATGTAACAAACCAGAATAACTGAAAACCGTTACACCATGTGTCATAACCCGACCTTAACCATAAGGACGAATACAATAACATATGATTTCATCGCGAGGTATTGACCTCTATATGCGACATTTTTCAAAAACTGCATTCGTTTTTACAATACAAACCATAGCTTTTATTACAAATACAAGGTTTAAACAACTTAATAATGATTATCGTTTAGCGATAATCTTAGACTTACAAACTTTACATGTGATAATAACAATACGACCTCCAACATATTTTACATTACAAATCCTCCGATATGCAGTTTTATTTTTGACACAAATATGCATACTCAAGATCTTGCTTAAATTCAACATGTTGCAGCGGAAGCTTTTAGTTATCACCTGAGAATAAACATGCTTAAAACGTCAACATAAAGTTGGTGAGATATAGGTTTAATGTCGGCAGCGTTATAAATATAGACCACAAGATTTCATATATAAACGTTTTAATAAAAATATTCTAAGTTGTTGAGCACTTGATAACCATACTTAACATTTAATCAACGTCGCATATTCCCTTTATTATGAAATCTTACTACACCGTACCAAGTGTAGTTACCGAAACGAAGTACTGTGCAACCGTTGAATACTGGTCGTCCAGTCCGGTTGGGGTTGTCAGGCCCGATAGATCTATCAACAGGATTCGCGTTTACAATACCTCATGTAAATAATAGTTACCAAGTTACAGGGAAGTATGCCAGTGGTACAACTCAACGTAGAATATATATTTTTAATCACTTGTGTCCATAACGTAAATCATAAAATGTATGTATTCTCATCCCGAAATATTTAGAGTTTAAAAGTGGGACTATATACTCACCTTTTCCTTGAAGGTATTTAACTCGACTTGGTCTCCGATAGATATCACGAACCTAACCATATATATAATATATCAGCATATTTTCTTTTCAAGTAATCGTTACATATATATATACTTATAATACTTTTAATATTTTCTTAGTCCGTAGTTAGCAGTCTGTTGTTAATGGTCCACAATTAGTTGCTCAATAAAATAAATAAAGACCCCATCGTATTCGTATTGATCAGAATTAATCTCGACCCATGGTACCATGTTGTCAAATGACGTGTTGCGTACATAAAGTACCGTGTTGTCAGATGACGTGTTGCGTACAATCATGAGGTCTTATGATTAATCTTCTCGTGTTGTTTACGGGTGGTCCTGGAATATATAAAATCAAATCATAAGTAAATATATATTAAATATTATGTTAATTAGCCAAGATATGATTAATCCGATTTTGTCATAATATGATATATTACAGGTTTTGAAGTGTTTTAAAAATTAAATTAGAAGGATCTATTTAGTTTGCGAACAGGTTTGAAATCATTCAAACTATGTTCTTGTTGTTAAAAATTTTATAACACAAAATAAGATAGCTATATAAATATGAATCGAATAAGATTATGAATAAGGTTACTACCTCAAGTTACTTGGATAAAGCTACTGGAAAAGATAGAAAATAATCTTGATCAAACTTTCTTATGATGATTATAGGTTGTTCATGAAGCTAGTTCTTCATGAGTATTTGCTGAGATTGTGAAGAACACTTAGAGTTCCTAAGAGTGTGTTTTTGGTTAGAGAAAGATGGTTGTAAGAATGAAATGAAAAACCAAGGTGATGGTGATACTTATAGGACAGTCTGGTTGTTGAGGGAACAAGGACAAATTATTGTGTTGAATTTTTGAGTAATAATGTATGCTAGCTTATAAATAAGATTCCCTCTTATCTAGGGCAGATCTAAGGCTGATAAGGATATTGATTTGATGTGTATTTACCAATAGTAAATACGTATGGATGATGGGTATGATACGGTAATAGAAGCTCAAAAGCAGGCTTTTATTTTGGGTCCAACCGGGCCAAAAATAAAATTTTAAGACATTTTTAATAAAGCAATGTTAGCCCAAAAAAAAAATTTCCAAGCTGACCTGGCAGCTCGACCCCAGCCAGGGGCTCTGCCCCTTGGACTCCGCCAGGGGTCGCCACCCCTTGGACCCCGCTTATCGGGGGCGCTGCCCCCGAACCCCCGTCATAATCAAGATAAGTTCAAACAAGTGTGCACTCCACACTTCCCCAAACTTGTTCGATATTTATCAAGATTATTTTGGTTACAAATTAATCCCATTACACTTAAATCATATTGGTGACATAAATCACAACACATTATAGATTGTAAGTATATATCTCAAAGAACATTACATATAGTTATCGTTTTGAAAACTTAAGTTAGTGGTCTCAAAGTATACTTATAACTCATTGTTGTTAGTTCACAATGAAATGTTAAACCATCCTTAAATCATGTTAAATATGTATAGATATGTACATATACATAATCGTATAATTATCGTGTGTTATATAGTTCGTGATATCATCGGTCAAATTGGACGGTCAAACGTTATGTTAAACTCTTTTCAAAAATATAAGTCTCAACAGTTTGGATTGCTTATCATGTTGGTAAGGTTTAATTTATGTAAATATTAATCTCATAAGTATAAAACGATCGGAAAATTCTGGGTCGTTACACCATGTTACTAACTATTTACATCCTGGCCCCACTGAACTATCCATTAAATATAAAAACATCCTTGAACTTTAGCTGACTTTTGTTGACTTCGTTTAACTTTGCCTATTTGACTTTTGTTGACTCTCGTGCCTTGCAGACTTGTATTTACATTATTTATTCTCCCCCTCAAGTTGAGAGTTAGTGAAATCTTTAACTCCCAACTTGCTCATTAACGTATTATGCTGGTCAACAGTAACAATCTTAGTAAAAACATCAGCTAATTGAGATTTTCTGATGACATATTAATGCTTGATTAGACCTTCTTTGACCTGATTTCTAATGAAGTTACAATCAACCTTTATATGTTTGGTTCTAGCATGAAAAACACGATTGGCTGCAATATGAATTGCAACCAGATTATCAAAGTACATATCAACTGGACCCAAATCTGTCAAACCAAGATCCTTTAACAAACTTACCAACCAAGTAATTTCACAGCGTGTAAGAGCCATTGCACGATATTCTGCCTCTACAGATGACATGGAAAACACACTTTGCTTCTTTGATTTCCAAGACACATGAGAATCAACAAGTAAAATACAATATTCAGTGGTTGACCTTATAGTCATTGGGTAATTGGCCCAATCTGAATCACATTAGGCATTAAGTTGTACAACAGACTTAATTACCAATAATATGCCTTTTGCAGGAGCTAATAACAGATATCTCAACAAATGTTTAGCTGCTTGATGATGCACAGAAGCTGGAGACTACATAAACTAACTTAACAGTTGTATACTTTAACATATATCCGGCCTTGTGATAGTCAAATAAATGAGCTTGCCAATTAACCTTCTATACACTCCTGTATCTTGAAAAGGAGTACCCACATCAGCTTGTAACTTTGTATATGGATCTAAAGGCAACTTGTATGGCCTACAATTTAGAATCCTTTTTTCCTTTAACAAATCCATTGTATACTTTTGCTGAGAAATAAACACACCCACATCTAATTTTGAGATTTCCATGGGTAGAAAGTAGTTAACACTGCCAAGATCCTTTATATTAAAATGAGAATTCAATTGATCTTTTAACATTTCAATATGAGCATTACTACTTCCAGTAATTAACAAATCAGCCACATAGATTAATATGGCTGTAAACTGACTTTCATCCTTTTTAGTAAACAAACAATAATCTGCTTTTGACTGTATATAGCCAAATGATAACAAAGCAGATGATAACTTAGCAAATCATTGTCTTGAGGCTTGTTTAAGCCCATAAAGTGACTTTTCAACTTATATACGTTAGACTTTATGATAGGAATGTTTGCACAGTCTTCCCTTTCCTGCATATCCAATTAGCATTTTCATGTTGAGACGACCCGTCCTAATCCATAGGAACGAATACAATAACATATGATTACATCGCGAGGTACTTGACCTCTATATGATACATTTTACAAATATTACATTCGTTTTTAAAAGACAAACTTTCTTTACATCGAAAGTTGACGACATGCATACCATTTCATAATATATCCAACTATAAATGATCTAATCTGTCAGTTACTTAATCATAATCTTTACTAAACTCAACGACTCGAATGCAACGTCTTTCGAAATATGCCATGAATGACTCCAAGTAATATCCTTAAAATGAGCTAATGCACAGCGGAAGATTTCTTTCATACCTGAGAATAAACATGCTTTAAAGTGTCAACCAAAAGGTTGGTGAGTTCATTAGTTTATCATAATCGATCATTTCCATAATTTTAATAGACCACAAGATTTCATATTTCCAATTCTCATAAACATACGTCCCATGCATAGAGACAAAAATCATTCATATGGATTGAACACCTGGTAACCGACATTAACAAGATGCATATAGAATATCCCCATCATTCCGGGACACCCATCGGACATGATAAAATCGAAGTACTAAAGCATTCCAAATTCCAGAATGGGGCTTGTTGGGCCCGATAGATCTATCTTTAGGATTCACGTCAATTTGGGGGTCTGTTCCCAAATTCTTAGGCTACCAAGCTAAAAGGGGCATATTCGGCTTCGATCCATTCAACCATATAATGTAGTTTTAATTACTTGTGTCTATTTCGTCAAATATTTATAAAAGCGCATGTATTCTCAGTCCCAAAAATATATATTGCAAAAGCATTTAAAAAGGGAGCAAATGAAACTCACGATACTGTATTTTATAGTAAAAATACATATGACGGCATTGAATAACTGAACAATGTAGGGTTGGCCTCGGATTCACGAACCTATATCAAGTATTAACACATTATAGTATAAATCAATTAAGTTTATATATTTGTTATGTATTAATTATTCTTATAATATATTATGATACTTATTTGATATTTAATTAATGTTATATCAATAATATTAGTTGAAACATAATTTTTATGTAATATTAGTATATTTTATGTAATAATATATTTACATATATATCTTTTGTTTTGCAAAATTAATAATTGTAGAAATACCTGACTAGGGATAATAATAATATTGATAGTAATTATAGTAATTTTAACAAAAATGATAGTTTTACTAATAATGATAAAGTAAGAATGAAAATTTTAGAAAAATAATATTTTTAATAATAGTGGTAAGTTTAATAATAATTATAATCTTAATAGAATGTTAATGACCATAATAATAATAATACTAATAGTATGATACTAGTAATAATAATGATAATAATGATTATCATACTTATATGGTATGGTGATAATAATATTTATAATACTAATAATAACAATCATAATAACAATACTATTAAATGATCATAAATTCTTATTTTAGTAATAATAATAGTAATAATTATATTACTACTAATAATAACAATAATAACAATAATATTAATTTTAGAAATGAGAACTACCTTCAAAGAACTTTTCTAAAAAAAACTGCCCCAAACAGGGCTCGAACTCGAGACCTCTAGCTCACCCGCAAACACTGTGATGACCCGGAAATTTCTGACCAAATTTAAACTTAATCTTTGTATGATTAATATTTCCAACGCGATAAGCAAAGTCTGTAAAACTGAATCTCAAAATTTTTGAACTACTTTCATATATTCAAATACCTTTCGGTTGTTCTCGACGATTCGCGAATAATTATATGTATATAGATACATATATATATATATACACTATAACTTGAAAACGTAACAATGTATTAATTGTTTGATACCGTACATTAAACTTATTGGTTTAAAAATTTATTTGAATATATATGATAAGTTGGAATATTAATTGTATGAATAACTTGCGACGTGTATTTAAAACTTGTTTATGAATGTTGAAAATATATATTAACTTGGTCATAAAACGATTTGTTATTATATATATATTAACAAATAGCGAGACAATGATTTATAGAAGTAAATGACCAAAACACTCGAAAGTTTAAGATACACTTTGAATGATATAGTTTATTGATAATTTAAGACTATATTTTGACAAAGGTACGAGTCACAAAACGTAAATTGCAAGTTTTCTAAGCGTATGAAAATGCGTTCTAGAAACCGGAACTGGGACATAAGTCGAGTGACATTGTACGAGTCATCGGAATGAAAATTACAAGTTAACTATGCACATGAATTTAATATAATATATAATTAATTATTTAAATTATATATATTATATATATTATATTTAAATATGTCGACGAACTAGCAAACAAAAACATTTTGAGCTGGATCAGGCGGCCATGCGATCGCATGGAAAATACACTAAAAACCCATGCGATCGCATGGGCATCAGATTCTAAAAAGTTGCCTATAAAATGCCCGTTTCTGCTCGAGTTTTTCTTATACATATTACTCCCTCTGTTATTATTATTATTATTATTATTATTATTATTATTATTATTATTATTATTATTATTATTATTATTATTATTATTATTAAGATTAATATTATTATTATTATTAATCTTATTATTATTAGTAGTATTAATATTATACATAAAATACTACGACGAGGTCTTGAACGTGTCACTTTCAAAATGGGTTTTCAAGCGGGATAGAGCTAAGGAAATTATGGGTAATGTTCGGGGGTATATTTATGAATCAAACCTAGTGTTTATCATCTCCGTTACGTCTACGTACTTTCCTACAATATTGAATCTCAATATTGATACGTAAGCACTCATATTTTATCTTTTATATATTAATTGTGTATCCGTGTCTAGTGCTCGAGTATATATATTTATACATACGTGTATGCTAAATTTTGTCGTTAAACAGTTTATAATAAATCACAAATTAAATACATATATTACTGGTAAAAGGTATATGATATACATGTTTTTGGAAAGCTGGCAAAAAATCAATAACTTTTCATTTAGATATCGAATAGTTTCGATGAACGGATTAAAAGACATGATCAACTGAATTATAATTGACGTTAATTGGAATTGCTTTTGAATCTGCAATTAATATTTAAACAACTTGTTTGTAAGATTGAGAAATTAGATTTTTGAATATTACCAACTGAGTAAATGAATCCTTATATAAGGTATGTCTCGTTTTGTTGAACTATTGTCAAAATTGATTTTTTGAAACGATTTTGGAAAACTTTTGTATGTCGATCTCGAGCATTAGGATTGTGATACACTATGACCTGACCTAGCTTGATAGATATTTATTGACCAACCTATGTTCTCTAGGTTGAGATCTACGGTTATTTGGTAATCCGAGTTTCGGTCACATTTTGGTGAACGACTTTATATGCTGCTAAGGTGAGTTTTATTTGCTCCCTTTTTAATTGCTTTTGCAATCTATATTTTTGGGCTGAGAATACATGCACTTTATTTCAAACACAATGGATACAAGTACATACTAAATTCTACACCGAGTTTGAACCGAAAATCTCTTAGCTTTGGTAACTAGTAACTACCGGTTATAAGAACTGGTGGGCGCGAGTAGTTATATATGGATCCATAGGGCTTGACATCCCCGTCTGTTCCAGGTATAGAAACCCTAGCCTGAACTATAAAACAGACGTATGCTATTTGAGTTTAATACATGTAGGATTGCGTGTATTATACATGTTGGTTGCATGTATGTTAAAACAGGGGTACTTATTATAACGTTAAAGTTTAGTTACCAGGGTGCTCAATCTCGTAGAATATTTTGATAAACGTTTCGGATGAAACAACTGAAATCTTGTGATCCACCTTTATATACAGATTATGCGAAACACTAAAACTATGAACTCACCAACCTTTGTGTTGACACTTGTTAGCATGTTTATTCTCAGGTTCCCTAGAAGTCTTCCGCTGTTTGCTTATATGTTAGACAAGCTATGTGCATGGAGTCTTACATGGCATATTTATCAAGGAAACGTTGCATTCACCAAATCATCACCATGTATCTTATTTTGACTGCATTGTCAACGGAATTACTATTGTAAACTATTATTTACGGTGATTGTCTATATGTAGAAATTAGCAGATGTCGAAAACCTTTGATTTAAATATTCATTTATGGTGTGCCTTTTCAAAAGAATGCAATGTTTACAAAATGTATCATATAGAGGTCAAATACCTCGCAATGAAATCGATGAATGACGTGTTCGTCCATATAGATTTGAAGTGATCGTCACAGTTGGTATCAGAGCGTTGGTCCTAGTGAACCAGGTCTTGCATGAGTGTGTCTAACTGATAGTTGTTAGGATGCATTAGTAAGTCTGGACTTCAACCGTGTCTGCATGTTAAAAGTTTTGCTTATCATTTCTTGTCGGAAATTACAAGCTTATCATTCTTAAGTCTAGACACATTTTCCTGCATTTATTGCATAAATAGTGTATAGACAAAAATTCATATCTTAGCGTATCTGTTACTGTAAACTTTTCCTGACATCTTTCGAAAATTTCTCCGTGATTTATGGAATTTGGTATTATATATACATATGTAAATTATATATTGAAGAATACCAAATTAAATTCTATAATCTAATTCATATCAAAAATCATCTCCCTAATTATACAAGATGGATCCCATATCTAGTTCAAATTCCTTAAACTCTGACAGCTATTCTGATATGGATATTCACCTGAATTCCGAAGACAGTGTAACCGAAATGGATCAACCAATTAGCCATCATCTATTCTGGATGAATTGGGGATGGGTTCGTAGTCTACTTAATCATTGGAGACAAGAAGAAGGTGATCCCTTCCATCCACCACATTGCCCTCTTGGCGAAGAACCTGAAGCACTTACCGGCGAACCTGTTCGAGACACCATTTTCTCTCTCATTTTTAGAGTATCTCGTCACGATAATATACTATCTCAAATTTTGGATCTTATTCATCCGCTCGTCTGAACCGCCAATCATCCAGGTGTAGTAGAAGAAGTCAACGAGCTTCGCGCTCGGGTAGTGGCTTTGGAGAATATGGTGCAAAGGTTACAAGCACCAGCAGTATCACCTGCATCAACAGTATCACCGACAACAACACCAACAGTACCATTACCGCCGCCAACAACATCCGCATCGCAAACCTCAACTTCACAATCTGTTCCACGAGAATCAACATCATACGCACCGTAGTTACCAAGAAATACCAGCAACAATAACCGATGAAGTATTAACTCATTTCCCCTGAAGAAATTTTATGTATATTTAATATATATGAATTTTGAAATCAAAATAAATCTTTTAGTACTAAGCTATTACGTGTGAATCTTAACTGGTAGGTACTACTCGGTTAGTTCATATTACTAATATGCACTGATGTACATCCTTCCTTAACAACTTAACAATCGTTAACTACAATCTCTGTTTCAACTCAATGAATTCCATTTCCTAATAAACCAAGTTGTATTATTCAATTACATAATTGATTTTACATTTTCATTTTCGATGTACTCGAAACTTTCCAGAAAACATCATCTGTGCCTTGTAAGGTTCACAAAAATTCCACAAGCATCAACATCCTTCACCGAGGAATATCAATAAGAATAAATAATGAAGTGTTGATTTTATTAGTGAAAAAAAACTCCGCAAAGATTATGTAATCTTTAATGTTTTAGAGATTAATCATTTCTAAGTCAAGCCGAAAATTAAATGAGCTTAATATGATATTAACTCATTAAATCCGTATTACATTTGAAGAAATATACATACATATATTTTCATAAAGACTGTAATGAAAATTCTTTTGTACAAAATATTACTTGTGAAATCTTTAACGGGTAGGTAATTCCCGGAAAATATATAAGTTCACAATTAATATGTTATACTGTACATTCTTCAACTTTGATTCAAAAATTATTAACTATGCTCACATCGATATACAATCGTTTCCATACAAATTCAATTACATATTCTGATATTGACGGATCAGAATCCAAGTCAAGATTTAACAAGTGATATCATTCTTAGATCTCTACATTTTTCAAAGCTATACTTTGACTTCAAAACTGTGAAAGTTCCTTTAGCATTGTTATTACCGAAAATAATCTTGCAATTCCTTTTCAAAGTATCCAGTTTTATCACACTTTCAACTAGTCAACTTCGACTTTTCAGATTAGCCTTACTATAACCTTGACATATACGTTCTTGTTACTGGGGAACCTTTCATGTTCCACCACATTAGCAGTAAATTTACCAACAACTTTATTAATCCTTGACCTTTCAAAAAATCCTTATACTCATTGAAACCCTATCATGTACTCATCCACATCTTGTAACAATAATTGCCATACCAACCACCGGGAATTAGCAATCAGTATTTTGAATCTCGCAGCATTTTCTACGACAACAGTTATATATAGATAACATCTATCTTCTAGACTTACATACTTCGAATGTGAAGTTTCTGAAAAACACCCCAAACTACGAAACTAGTTCTCCGAATTTTGGAAAAATGCTGATGAAGCAGCAAAAGCTGTAAACGACTTTAACAGTCGAAAGTTTGATGATAAAGAGTAGTGTGTTGGAAAAGCAAAGAAAAAGAGAAGGTTTGGAACAGTAAAACGGGTTGAGCAAAGTATGAAGGAAGCTGTAGACAAATCACAAGGACGAAATCTACCTTCAAAGAATCTAAATGATTCAGTGTGTGCTGAAACCATTAGTAAGAACCTTACTTCTTATTCTAAACCTTCACAGACAGATTTTTCGCATCATCCTCTGATATTAGAAATTCTAAGATATCATCGTATCTTCCATTATAAATATCCTTCATATTTCTGAAGATATTTTCATAACTATTCTTATCTGAAATCATTCATCTCTTCGCGCTATCTGTGTTACATCATAAAAGAAACTATTTTAGTTTCTAAAATTTGAAAAAAAAAATGAATGTTTTCAAGTAGTGTTGGGAACTGAAGCATGAATTAGTACAATATAATGACACTTGATCAACGTGATTATATTACAGTAAGTCATGCTGAGTTTCTAATGGAACGTGACAAAGGTTCACAGATCATACCCTCATCATGAACCATGTTACATAACTCTTTCATTCTATTTAAACTCTAAATATATCAAGAAAATACTTTTCTTGATGATTCGGTCTTTTCCAGATATTCTAGTAATTTGACAAATCAAGATCGTGCCAATACAATTTCTTTCTTAGAACATTAACTATGTTCATTCCGAAATGTATAGCTACGAATTCTGGACCATTATTCGCTTGACTTGAAGTCGGGAAGGAAAAATGAAAGCATTGAGCTCCTAAATATAAGGGAAAATATAAAGCCTGACAACAACACATATATTACAAACCGTGTATATCAATGCGTATAGCAATATAAAGACACGGGAGAATGAAAAATACTATAACCCCAAGGTAATAGTAGAAGAAAATAACTTCCTCTGGTGGCAGATGAAAAAGAAGAATGAAGGATACGATAGCCAAAAAAATATCAAGAATCAGAACTGGATTAAGCATTTCACAATCTTTTGGAAGTATAAAATAAGGAAAAAGATGTAGGAGTGGTGAAAATAATGAAACGAAAGTGGTTAATTTATAGCAAAATATCAGACATAACAATCGAGGCAGATTACGCATTTAAAGGAAATCTTAATTTCCTTAAATTTCGAAGAATCAAATCTTATTTAGATTATGAAGATTTTCTATTCCTTAAATTCCGAAAATCAATCGTAACTACGTCAAAAGTTAAGACGAATCTCTATTCTTTCATTTCACTCTTTTACGATAACTTCTCTCATACGCTTCGACTAATCGGATTGTTTTATCCATATTATTCAACGGTGATAAAACTCTATTTATCAACATATATACGGTATGAAAACATTTTTATTATCAGTCATGACGACCTCACTCAAATTTTGGGACGAAATTTCTTTAACGGGTAGGTACTGTGATGACCCGGAAATTTCTGACCAAATTTAAACTTAATCTTTGTATGATTAATATTTCCAACGCGATAAGCAAAGTCTGTAAAACTGAATCTCAAAATTTTTGAACTACTTTCATATATTCAAATACCTTTCGGTTGTTCTCGACGATTCGCGAATAATTATATGTATATAGATACATACATATATATATATATATATATATATATATATATATATATATATATATATATATATATATATATATATATATATATATATATATATATACTATAACTTGAAAACGTAACAATGTATTAATTGTTTGATACCGTACATTAAACTTATTGGTTTAAATATTTATTTGAATATATATGATAAGTTGGAATATTAATTGTATGAATAACTTGCAACGTATATTTAAAACTTGTTTATGAATGTTGAAAATATATATTAACTTGGTCATAAAACGATTTGTTATTATATATATATTAACAAATAGTGAGACAATGATTTATAGAAGTAAATGACCAAAACACTCGAAAGTTTAAGATACACTTTGAATGATATAGTTTATTGATAATTTAAGACTATATTTTGACAAAGGTACGAGTCACAAAACGTAAATTGCAAGTTTTCTAAGCGTATGAAAATGCGTTCGAGAAACCGGAACCGGGACATAAGTCGAGTGACATTGTACGAGGCATCGGAATGAAAATTACAAGTTAACTATGCACATGAATTTAATATAATATATAATTAATTATTTAAATTATATATATTATATTTAAATATGTCGACGAACTAGCAAACAAAAACATTTTGAGCTGGATCAGGCGGCCATGCGATCGCATGGAAAATACACTAAAAACCCATGCGATCGCATGGGCATCAGATTCTAAAAAGTTGCCTATAAAATGCCAGTTTCTGCTCGAGTTTTTCTTATACATATTACTCCCTCTGTAATTATTATTATTATTATTATTATTATTATTATTATTATTATTATTATTATTATTATTATTATTATTATTATTATTATTATTATTATTATTATTATTATTATTATTATTATTATTATTATTATTATTATTATTATTATTCTTATTATTATTATTATTATTATTATTATTATTATTATTATTATTATTATTATTAAGATTAATATTGTTATTAATCTTATTATTATTAGTAGTATTAATATTATACATAAAATACTACGACGAGGTCTTGAGCGTGTCACTTTCAAAATGGGTTTTCAAGCGGGATAGAGCTAAGGAAATTATGGGTAATGTTCGGGGGTATATTTATGAATCAAACCTAGTGTTTATCATCTCCGTTACGTCTACGTACTTTCCTACAATATTGAATCTCAATATTGATACGTAAGCACTCATATTTTATCTTTTATATATTAATTGTGTATCCATGTCTAGTGCTCGAGTATATATATTTATACATACGTGTATGCTAAATTTTATCGTTAAACAGTTTATAATAGATCACAAATTAAATACATATATTACTGGTAAAAGGTATATGATATACATGTTTTTGGAAAGCTGGCGAAAAATCAATAACTTTTCATTTAGATATCGAATAGTTTCGATGAACGGATTAAAAGATATGATCAACTGAATTATAATTGACGTTAATTGGAATTGCTTTTGAATCTGCAATTAATATTTAAACAACTTGTTTGTAAGATTGAGAAATTGGATTTTTGAATATTACCAACCGAGTAAATGAATCCTTATATAAGGTACGTCTCGTTTTGTTGAACTATTGTCAAAATTGACTTTTTGAAACGATTTTGGAAAACTTTTGTATGTCGATCTCGAGCATTAGGATTGTGATACACTATGACCTGACCTAGCTTGATAGATATTTATTGACCAACCTATGTTCTCTAGGTTGAGATCTACGGTTATTTGGTAATCCGAGTTTCGGTCACATTTTGGTGAACGACTTTATATGCTGCTAAGGTGAGTTTCATTTGCTCCCTTTTTAATTGCTTTTGCAATCTATATTTTTGGGCTGAGAATACATGCACTTTATTTCAAACACAATGGATACAAGTACATACTAAATTCTACACCGAGTTTGAACCGAAAATCCCTTAGCTTTGGTAACTAGTAACTGCCGGTTATAAGAACTGGTGGGCGCGAGTAGTTATATATGGATCCATAGGGCTTGACATCCCTGTCTGTTCCAGGTATAGAAACCCTAGCCTGAACTATAAAACAGACGTATGCTATTTGAGTTTAATACATGTAGGATTGCGTGTATTATACATGTTGGTTGCATGTATGTTAAAACAGGGGTACTTATTATAACGTTAAAGTTTAGTTACCAGGGTGCTCAATCTCGTAGAATATTTTGATAAACGTTTCAGATGAAACAACTGAAATCTTGTGATCCACCTTTATATACAGATTATGCGAAAGACTAAAACTATGAACTCACCAACCTTTGTGTTGACACTTGTTAGCATGTTTATTCTCAGGTTCCCTAGAAGTCTTCCGCTGTTTGCTTATATGTTAGACAAGCTATGTGCATGGAGTCTTACATGGCATATTTATCAAGGAAACGTTGCATTCACCAAATCATCACCATGTATCTTATTTTGACTGCATTGTCAACAGAATTACTATTGTAAACTATTATTTACGGTGATTGTCTATATGTAGAAATTAGCAGATGTCGAATACCTTTGATTTAAATATTCATTTATGGTGTGCCTTTTCAAAAGAATGCAATATTTACAAAACGTATCATATAGAGGTCAAACACCTCGCAATGAAATCGATGAATGACGTGTTCGTCCATATGGATTTGGAGTGATCGTCACAAACACCCTTAACCATTATGCCATCCATATTTTTCTGACTTATAAGGCAACCCAAACATATATATCTAGTATTTCTTTCATCTTAGTTCATCTTCTTCTTCACCATAATTAAAATCAAACAGAGGCAAAATCTCAACAACAATCGAAAGGGTTTTGAACTTAGGATTTATAAACAACATGAAACAAAAAATAAAAGTGTTCTTAAAATAAAATAAAAATTCAAAAAAAATTGCATTTGAGCCTACTGCTGAAGCTAGTAGCTTCAAAAAAAAAAAAAATTGTTCTTCCATTTCGAATACGTTTTGGACAATTCTTACAAAACGAATTTAGTTTCAAATCATTCCTAAAAACTATTGGAATCGTCAATTGAACTTGAAAATCAAAACGAGCTCTAATTTCTCGATGAACAAATTGGTTGACTTTTGACAAAATAACTTTGACTCGCAAATTCAATTTCGTTATTAAGAATTAGAACTTGAAATTTTACAGGAAGTTTAAGTAAATGATTCCTAACAACTCTGCATTTTTAGTTTTTAAAATTTATTTCGAATTCAAGTTAGTGTATATCACTGTCAAGAACACATGAGCTCAAAAGTTGGTTTTGAAATTAAGAATGTTATAGATTATGATTACAACATGAAATGTGTTGCAAATCATTCCTATAATCTTTATGGATCATCAAATTAACTGAAAACATCAAAACAAACTCGAATTTGATTCAAGAACACTCAGTTGACTTTTAAAACCAAAACTTTGACTCTGAAATTAGAAATTAATAGAAAGAAATGAGGATTGAAAACTTACAGATAGTTTAGTTAGATGAATTCTAACACTTCTGCATTTAAGGATTTTGAAATTTAACACTAAATCAAAATTTGGCTAAAAAGATGAAGAACAGAGGATACGAGCTTATTTTCTAAATTTTCTTGTTTTATTTCCAATTGCAGTGAAAATTGAATGAACTGATGTACTACATAAACTTCTTCAAAGTTGTTGTGTAGTGATTAGTTGGAATTGACGGGTAACAAATTTGAGACAAGAAGTACCATGGTTTTCAATCAGGAGAAAAAAAAAAAGCAGATGGGTACTTCTAACAGATTTTGATTCTTTTACTATTGAGTTTATAAAATTAATTTTAATAATAATAATAATTCTATTAATAATAAATAATAATAATGATTTTTAATGAAAATACTTAATAATATTACTAGTAATAACAAATTACATGTTTCAAGTTCATATCTATATATTATATATCATGATAATATTAATAATATTAGTATTGATATTAATATTGAACGTAATAATAATATTTTTATAATATTTATAATTAAATTTAATATATTGGTATTACCTATTATTGATCATGTAATATAATTATATAATATCTATTATGTAATAACTTATATTGAGTATTAAATTCTTATACCTTTTAATACATATTCATTGTACATATAATAATTATGTACAGATATCATATATATTTATATATATATTCATTTTAGTAACAAGTTAATTATTTTATATATTAATTTTTACATAATTAATTCAAATGATTAAATTGTATTATTTCAAATCATTATATATATATATATATATATATATATATATATATATATATATATATATATATATATATATATATATATATATATATACTTTTGTTTATATTTATATATACATATATATTTACACACAATTGTTCGTGAATCGTCGGGAATAGTCAAAGGGTAATTGATTACATGAATAAAATTTCAAAATTTTTGAGACTCAACATTACGGACTTTGCTTATCGTGTCAGAAACATATAAAGATTAAGTTTAAATTTGGTCAGAAATTTCCGGGTCGTCACACATGTACACTTCTTCCAGTAAATTTCCATGAATAAAATCATTTGACATCCGATTGAGATATCTCCCAGTTATGCATAGCTGCAACTGCTAGTAAAGATCTTATTGTGATCATTTTAGTAACATGAGCAAATGTCTCTTTGTAATCAAAACCTTCTCTTTGCCTATTACCATCCACCACTAACCTAGCCTTTTTTCTATTAATAGTTTCATCTGCTTTTAACTTTTTCTTGTAAATCCAATGACAGCTAATTGCCTTCTTTTCTGGTGTTAAATCTGTATCATCCCAAACTTCATTTGTTACAAGTGCAAGAAGCTCAACATCCATAGCATGACACTAATTGGATCAATCACAGCTTCTTTAAATGAATTGGGATTAGAAGACGCCATTAAGGCATTAACATAGGTTTTAGATCTTCCTTCAATACATGGAGTTGGAACTTGATTGGCTATTGGTTGATGGTGTAAAACTGCATAACTTTCAGGAATAACTTTCAGGAATAATGTAGTCTTTGTGCCAAATAGGTGGCACAGATTGCCTTGTAGACGTTCTTACTTCAGGTTGACTTGAACTTGCAGTTGACTGTTGACATCCAGTTAGAATAGTTAGGAAGACATTTCAATCATCATAGTTATCTGAAATAGGCAATGTAGCAGTACTTGGAGCTATTGGCTATAGCATTTGACTTGTAGTTGACTTTGAATAATGAAAGATATGCTCATGAAATACAACATCTCTGGATATGATTTACTTTTTGTTAATAAATTGTACAATTTATATCCATATGACTTGTTGTTGACCTGTAGTTGGCTATAGCATTTGACTTGTAGTTGGCCTGCATTTAACTTTTGTTTACTCTGGTGCCTTGCACACTTATATTGACCTTCTTTATACATAATTGTCCACATACTTTACAACATATCACTAACTATAATTTTCATCAAACATTTTTGTGTTGACTAGACTACTAACATTCATGACAAGTTTTTAAAAAAAAATTCCGAATGCTCTATAAGTGCAACCTCGACACTTCTTTAAAAAGATTGTAAAAGACTGACTGCAACTAATATTAACCTATTTCTTTGGAAAGACTAGGACTCATTTTCTATTTAAATAAAAAACTACAATTTTAAAATGAATATATTACGTTAATTACAAAAAAGGTATTACATCTAATCTTCTTTTTATTAAAGCACGAAAAATGGAAAAAATTTACTCTACACTATCACCAAATTGATGCAACTGATATACTTTCTTTATTTTTATTATCTTTTTCTTTTTATATATTTTATTAAATATATCTGTTATGTTTAATTATTTATAAATATATCCTTTTATATTTTTCTTATTTTTTATTTGATATTTGCTAAAATTATTTGATTACCACATATATTTGAACTGGTCACTATGACACGTGGGCCCATTCCATTGTGTCTTCCTGGTTTTTGTAAGATCACCCATAACCATTACGCTCTTTCTATTCATGGCACACCGCACATTGTATTTTCTCCTCATCAAGAGTATTCATGGGTCTCGGGCATTACTAATTCGGGCGGGAATTTGTGTTCTTCTTACAGTTCTATTTGGAGCAATGTTGTTAAAACAGGGCACAACCTTGATAAGACTGGCGTTGAGTTTACAAAGTCTTTCAAGCGGAAAATCAGGAATGGCAAGAGTACATTGTTTTGGTACGATACGTGGATCTCAAACACACCTTTATATTTGCGGTTCAAGCGGCTATTTCGTCTCGAGAAGGAGCCTTATGCTACGGTTCAATCGCGGTTAGGGTGGGATGGAACGACATGTAATGGATCATGGGATTGGGTGAGGCAGCCTAGCGGAAGAACGGATGCGGAACTGGGGAATATGGTACAACTTATCCAAGAGGTTGTGGTTGATATCGAGCAAGAAGATAGATGGATTTGGTCACCTTGTTCTAGTGGTAGTTTCTCTACAAAGATTCTCTCGGATTTGGTGAGGTCAAAGATTATTACCTCTAGAGCTTCGGGGATAGAAACATTACGCAACAATTTGGTTCCGAAGAAAGTCGAGGTATTCATTTGGAGAGTAATGAATGGTAGGCTTCCCGTTTTGTCGGAACTTGACAAACGGGGAATTGACCTTCATTCCATCCGGTGCCCCATTTGTGATAATGATATAGAAACGGTGCAACATGCTCTATTTCAATGTATTAAAAGTAAAAAAATTTTGGGAAAAGGTGCTAAAGTGGTTCGATATTGCAAATGTGAATTTGGGTTTCGATAATGCTTTTCGGGGTAACTCATCTTTTCAGACTTCGAGTAGGGGCTAATGTTTGGCAAGCGGTTGAGTGGACTTGCGGATATCTTATTTGGAAGAATCGTAACAACAAGATCTTCAAAAATTCATGTTGGAATCCTCTGGTGGCGCTCAATGAGATTCAAGTGAAAAGCTTCGAGTGGATTTCGAAAAGATGTAAAGCTTTGACGATCGATTGGCATTCTTGGCTATTGGATCCGAAACGTCTAATAATCTAAGTGTCTTATAGGTCGTGTGAGATGTAAATCGGGTAGTCGATACTGTGATGGTTGCTTCCTTAACATCCATTTGTATCTTCTTCCCCATGTAGATATCGTGCGGATCTTTTGGGTGTGTTGGGGATATTTTTCCCTATTATACTGTACTATTGCGTTATATATATATATATATATATATATATATATATATATATATATATATATATATATATATATATATATATATATATATATATATATATATATAATGAGTTGCCTTTCAAAAAAAAAAAGATCATCAATATATATATATATATATATATATATATATATATATATATATATATAGTGGTAGGATCAAGAGGGAAGTAACCATTCGGGGGGAAGCAAAAACTTTTTTTTTTCGTTTTTTGAAAAAACTTTGTTCACGAACATTATAGATGAGATGGAAATATGAATATTTAGTAGAGACACTTTGTGATAAATGTTTTTATTTTGGCGGAAAAACGCTCGAAGAAGTAATATATAACAATTATCGTGTTTTTCGAGCGTATTTTGAGATTTTAGCTATTGGGTTTTAGATATTAGGGTTTAGATATTAGGGTTTATAGGGTTTAGATATTAGGGTTTAGAAATTTAGGGTTTAGGGTTTAGATTTAGGATTTAGATCGAGTTTTTAACACGAACGGTTTAGAGTTTAGGGTTTAGGGTTTAGGGTTTGGTGTTTTAGAGTTTTTAACAGCCCCTATATATATATATATATATATATATATATATATATATATATATATATATATATATATATATATTCAGGTATGTGATGATCGAGTGGTGTAATTTTTAAAAGTTAAGGATGATTGGTACAAGGATGACGGTCATGCATTACAAATTTAATTAAGGACGAGGTATAAATTACAAAGGGATAAGAATGTTTAATGTAAATACGTGTAATGTGTAAACAAACTAATAAAATGAGTAACTATAATTATTGTTGCACGGAGAGACTAGTGAAGAATTGTATCAAAATGTAAGTGTTTTTTTCTTCAATGTAGTTAAAAAAATAATAATAAATCGGACATTAAAATAAAGATTTGAAACCAAAAGTATACAATTGGTATTTCAATAACTGCGTTGGAAATGTTAACCTCCTTAATGCCAAAGTACTGACAAAGCATGTAGTAAACCTGCTTCTCATGAGCTATGCCTGCATTATATAGTCAAAATCAAACTAACAGTTGTATAGTATGTATTGTCCACTAATTTTTTTTAAAGATGTTCAAAATCATATTATTACTTTCATGATAAAGTCGCTAACGCGAGTCATGAGCAGAGAGACACTCTTTTGAAGCCTAATGCTGATCATAAATAGATAAAAAAAAAAAAAATTACTTATGTAAAGTTCATAAAACTCTTATTTTATATATGTAAAATAAAAATGAATAGAAAATAGAAAATAAAATTGAAAAGTCAACAAAAATAGTTAAATTACATGTGGTAGTCTCTTTTTTAAACTGTGTAATTTTTATCAAAACATAATAAAATTAAATGGAAAACGCCATGACACTTAAAATGTCAAAAAGTTGATAACACTTAACATGGTGACACCAATTTTCTTCACGCTTCAAAATTTTTTTGACTTCATATTTTTTTACGCTTCTAATTTATATTCATATTTTTAACGTGAAAAACTCATCAAAAAGCGTGAAAAACTAAAAGATTAGTTGTACAGTTTTAGTGCCCTTTTTGAAAAATTATTGGTTACTCACAAGAGGAAGTTGTTCACGGTCTTTTCAAGAAAACCAATCATTCTGACGAGGATTTCTCAATGTTTATTGTCTTGATAACGAGAAAACCATCCTTATGACAAAGATTTTATCAATGTTTATTGCATTGATAACGAATGTCGACCTTCTTGCGATGTAATTACAAAGAAGGTACGTATTGAGGGAAAGGAATTCCTCATCAGTTTTAGGGGGTGTTTGGCTTAGCGATTTGAGGGTGATTTTTTAATTATTGCGATTGCAAGACGTGGATAATTTTTTCAGTGTTTGGGAAGAAAAATTTAAACTTGCTTTTCTGCATTTTAATTGCCTCAAATCGCTGTTTTGAAACAGTGACATAGGCCTTACTGCAACCAAGACGCATTATCTATTTCTTGTCGAATTTACTTAAGACCCCTCAAAGACTCATGCCTTATGCTACGTGGCAATTTTACCCGCTACGTATTGCCACACCAAAAGCTTACTGCACCCATTAATTTATTTATATTTTGTTTTATATTATCTTTTAATAGTAAAATGTACATACACGTTTTTACTAATATATGAATACCGTATACTACTTAAATTACAAAATGTTTTATTACATATATGTTAAAATAGATAAACCAACAGATCTTCAATCTTATTAATCAACCAATTACCAAGATTACACAAATATCCAATCGAACAGCCACAAGGATAACAGAACCGAATACAACCATGTGACAAGATTAAGTGCCAAGATTACAGAGAGTGAAATGCAATAACATTAACAGGATCAATCAATTGAGACAAACAATTGATTGATCAATACAAGTTTGGATTTTAGGGAGAAAGTGAGAACAAAGTAATCGGCCGTAGCAAGAGTGCCAAAAACGGGTGTTTAACCCTAGAGGATCACCAGCAAATATATACACCAAGAGCAACAAAAGCCACCCTCCATAAAACATAAATGTTACAACCAGCCCCCTTGAACTATCAATCAGCAACAATAGCCCCTGAGGAATGAACCATCATGCAAGGAAGGACCAGAAACACTGCACCAACAGTCCTATAAATAACAGACAAACAAAGCAAGTTAGAAATACCATTAACACAAGATAAGTTTGATATTTCAACATCCCCCCTCAAGCTTATTTTGGAACATATCAACAAGACTCAACTCTTTTGAAAGAAGATTATGTTGGGCAGAGCTTAATCCTTTTGTTAAAATATCTGCAAGTTGGTTTGCAGACTCAATTTTTTCAGTTCTAATAAGACCAGAGGAAACTTTGTGCCTTATAAAATGAAGATCAATATCAAAGTGTTTTGTTCTGTCATGAAAAACAGGGTTGGCTGCAATTTGAATAGCTGAGCTATTGTCACAAAACAGGGTTATGGGAAGGTTGACTTTGATGTTAAAGTCAAGCAGAAGATTTTTCAGCCACACAATTTCACAAGCAGTGGACCCCATGGCCCTATATTCAGCTTCAGCTGAGGACCTGGAGATAGTGGCTTGTTTTTTACTTTTCCAAGAGACAAGCGAGCCACAAAAGAATACTAAGTATCCTGTGACAGATTTCCTGTCTAGTTTGCATTTTGCCCAGTCTGAATCACAGTAAGCATACAGAGAATACCCCTTGCCCTTCATCATTTGAATTCCTTTTCCAGGGGCACCTTTAAGATACCTTAAAACCCTAAAGGCCAGATCAAAATGTGATTGCAAAGGGGCATGCATATACTGACAGAGTACATGAACAGCATAGGCAATGTCAGGTCTGGTAAGAGACAAATAGATAAGTCTCCCCACAAGTTTTTGGTACTCAGTGATGTTAACAAGCAGCTTGTCTTTGTTACTGGGTTCACAAGCAACACAAAGGTTTTGCTCAATAGGTGTAGACACAGGTTTACAACCAAGCAGACCATAGTCATTTAACAAATCTAGGCAATACTTCCTTTGTGACATGCATATACCATCATCATTATCCAAAATTTCAATACCAAGAAAATATTTCACTTTTCCCTGATCCTTAATCATAAATTTAGATTTTAAAAAAGTTTTGACTTGGTCTATTTCACCAGGGTTATTCCCAGTAATCACAATATCATCCACATAGACAAGCAAGGCAACAAACACATTGTCACAGTTTTTCACATAAAGAGAATAATCAGATTCACTTTGAGTAAAGCCATTTTCAATTAAAGCAGCATTTAATTTTTCATTCCACTGCCTTGGAGCTTGTTTAAGCCCATACAAGGATTTAGACAGTTTACAAACTTTGTTTTTATCAGAATCACCATAGTATCCTTTGGGCAAAGTCATATAAACATCCTCATTAAGATCACCATACAGAAAAGCATTGTTGACATCAAGCTGGTATAGAGGCCAGCCATTTTGAACAGCAATAGTGATGAAACATCTCACAGTGACATGTTTTACCACAGGAGAAAAGGTCTCATCATAGTCAATACTGTAACGACCCGACTTTTTCGACTTGCTTTTGTGCCGTGTGTTTTTGCGAAACTGCGTATTTGTGCGTACTGTGCTACTTTATACTCTGGAATCTTTATACACATGGCTTACTTTCATTTATGTGTTAAAATGTGCCTTTAAGTACGTAGGATACTTAACTTGATCATCGGAAGCCTTTATGACCGTTAGTGTCACTTGACGTTACGAATAAACTGCGTACTGCGTACACGTTTAACTTTTGTCGTAATCGGGAAGTTATGACTACGAAATCTTAATTATTATTTTATAATAATAATTACTTGGGTTTTTAGATGCTTAATTACGCGTAGTAATTTACTTATGCTTACTAGTTAGTCTTGTTGGACTTTCTACCTTGTTGGGCCTTAGCCCACCCTACACTAGTTAGTGAACTATTTAATTAGCCCAATTATAAATAGCTAGTGACCCATTATTATGTAAGACAAATGCCCATTTATTAGAGGGAACATACTAGCATTTATATCAAGTATTATCCTTAATGTTGCATGGGATCCTAACATAAGCACCAACTTTAGACAACCATTAACCAAAAAGCAAACTTTTGTCCCCCTTGTCCGCCCTCCAATTCACGACCACCGTACCCCCTCCCACATCCCCATTCACCTATAAATACAAGCCTCATTCCATCCATTTTACACTTGCTTTCATTTGTAATTCACATACACTCACTCTCTAATTCTCTCTCTAGTCTTTCTCTCTCTAAAAAGTGTAAGTATTTTGAATTTCTCTTCTTCTTCTTCTTCTTCTTCTTCTCATCAGCACGAATTCATCATCATCATCATGGGTCTAGTTTTTTAGCTTTTGATCTTGATTACATCTTGTAGATTCAAACATGAATTTGAATCCTTCAAGAACATGGAAGATTCAAGATTTCTAGCTTTGAACCTTCACCTACTTTGTAGATCTATATCTTTTAATTTTAATCTTGTTATAAAGATTCAAACATGTGTTTGTAATCTTCATGTAACTTAAAGATCCAAGCTTTATGCTTCAAGATCTTCAAGAACAACCAAGATGCAAGCTTTCTAGCTTGAATCTTCATATCTTTTGTTGGATCTAAGTTTCCTAACTTATGATCTCATTATTTTGTTATAAAGATCAAAACTTGTGTTTATGGTCTTCATGTAACCTAAAGATCTAAGCTTTATGCTTCAAGTTCTTCAAGAACATTAAAGGTTCGAGCTTTCTAGCTTTGTGACCTTATAACTTGTGTGAAAGGGATCCAAGTTCTCTAGCTTAGGGTTCCATCACTTCATTTGACTTAGATTATGTTCATACTTGCTTGATTGAAATAAAGTTTGTAGCTTTAGTTGTAAATGTAACTTGTAATTGTGTTAAGACTAAGGATATTATGTAACCTTGGTTCATCATCCATCTAAGACTCTTAAATGAGTTGTGTTCTTACTTGGTCTTAACATATTGTGTGTTTATGGTATAATCTTGGTCAAGGTGATGCTAACCCATCAACGAGTTGTACACTTGAAGCTACAAGCATCAATGATGAGAACCGTGATGAGCATCAAGCACTAAGAACCCCACCGGAGCACCTTGTGTAACGACCCGGAAATTTCCGACCAAATTTAAACCCTAAACTCTATATGGTTCTGACACGATAAGCAAAAACCCTAAAGTTGAGTCTAGAAAGTTTGAAATTGTTATTCGGATGATTAGTTACCCTTTGACCATCTATTTGTCCGACGATTCACGAACATCATAACTTGTATTAATTATATACTTATGTATATATACGGATATATATGGATTATATCTATCTTGAATATATGATAATTAAGTATCTCATTAAATATATTAACAATGGATTATATACATAAAATTGGACTACTAACTTAAGGACTTCGAAACGATATATATATATATATATAAAGCTTAACGACGTTATAACTTCTAAGTTAAAATAAATATATATGTATTGTATTAAGATGTATTTACTATTGGAATATACTAGTAGGAAAACATCATTTTCAACCTTTTATCATGGAAAATGACATCTTTGTCATTATATATGATTCATGAAACATCTTTATATATTTTATACCCGTATTATACTCGTACTATACACAGCTTCTAGAAGTATTTACTATTGGTATATACCAATAGAAATCTTCAATTATTGGAATAATATGTCATTCATGACATAATAAATTTTAACTTATCTTAGATATTTTCACTAAAAACCAAATTTTCAAGCCTATAAATAAGCACCATTTCTAACTCATTTTTACACATTCATTTTCCAAATTTTACTTCCAATTTTCACACACACTTGCAAGAACTCTCTCAACTTTTATTTTACTACTTCTTTCCAGCAACTTTACATTTTAAACTTGAGGTAAAAACTCTACTTCAACTCTTTTTCAATTCATATATTTAAAGCTATATATATAAGAGTTTATAAACTAGAACATAGTTTGAATGATTTCAAACTTGTTCGCAAACTAAATAGATCCTTCTAACTTAACTTTTAAAATACTTCAAGACCTGTAACATATCTTAATTATATGCTAACTTAACAAGGTATAACTTGGTTTTTCAAAGAACACCTTAAAAACTGAATTTACGACGTCGGAGTGCAACCGGGGGCTGTTTTGGGTTGGATAATTAAAAACCATCTTAAACTTTGAATTGGAGGTTTATTTTCTGGAAAAATGATTTTTACTATGAATATGATAACACATAAAAATTTCATGATTTAACTCAAAGTATAAGTATTTTTAGAAAAATAATCATTTGAGGTTGTTTACATGATGGAAAATGATTAACTTCATAAGTTTCACTAAAGTTTGACCTATGCCGTGTGATTTTGAATACAAACTAAGGTATTTACAGTTCATAGTCTTAAAGAGGGACTCGATCCAAGGAGATGGCAAGTTGAATCAACGAAAACGGAGTTGTAACGAAGAAACTATGACCGAAACAAAATCGGATATCCAAGACTAGTTTAGCCACGAAAATAATTGGGAAAAATTAAATAAATCACATCTTTTTAAGTTAACATGATATTTTATATATATGTACTTATAATTCAATTTTATATGGTTCAGGATCACCCGTAAACAACACGAGAAGATTAATCATAAGATCCCATGATTGTACGCAACACGTCATTTGACAACACCGGTACTTTATGTACGCAACACGTCATTTGACAACACCGGTACCATGGGTCAAGATTAATCTCGACCAATACATATACGATGGGGTTTTATTTATTTCGTTGGGGGTTTTATTTATTTCATTGCGGGTATATTAAACATCTAAAAATGAACCATTAAAATTGAATTACTAACAACGAACTGCTAACTACGGACTAAGGAATTATTCAAAGTATTAAAAGTATAACAAGTATATATATGTGACGTTTGTTTAAAAAGAAAAGGTATTGATATATTATATATGGATAGGTTTGTGATATCAACCGGAGACCAAGTCAAATTATATATATATCTTCAAGACAAAAGTGAGTATATAGTCCCACTTTTAAACTCTAAATATTTCGGGATGAGAATACATGTATTTTATGTTTTACGTTATGGACACAAGTAACTGAAAAATATATTCTACGTTGAGTTGTACCACTGGCATACTTCCCTGTAGCTTGGTAACTATTATTTACAGAGGTATTGTAAACGCGAATCCTGTTGATAGATCTATCGGGCCTGACAACCCCAACCGGACTGGACGACCGGTATTCAACGGTTGCACAGTACTTCGTTTCGTGACTACACCTTGGTACGGTGTAGTAAGATTTCATAATAAAGGGAATATGCGACGTGATTAAATGTTAAGTATGGTTACCAAGTGCTCAACCACTTAGAATATTTTTATTAAAATGTTTATATATGAAATCTTGTGTTCCATTGTTATAACGCTGCTAGCATCAAACCTATATATCTCACCAACTTTATGTTGACGTTTTAAAGCATGTTATTCTCAGGTATGAATTAAGTCTTCCGCTGTGCATTAGCTCATGTTAAGGATACTACTTGGGACCTTTTTAAGCCATGATACAAAGACGTTGCATTCGAGTCATTGGAGTTCAATAGAGAATATAAATAAGTAAATGACAGATTAGGTCATTTGGATATTATGAAATGTTAGACGAAAATGTCAAATATTGATGTAATGATAGTTTTCCTTTTAAGAATAAATGCAACGTTTGTAAAATGTATCATATAGAGGTCAAGTACCTCGCAATGTTATCATATGTTATTGTATTCGTCCCTATGGATTGGGTCGGGTCGTCTCATGTGGTATCAGAGCGTTGGTCTTAGCGAACCAGGCCTTGCATTAGTGTGTCTAACTGGTAGTTGTTAGGATGCATTAGTGAGTCTGGACTTTGACCGTGTCTACATGTCAAAAGTTTTGCTTATCATATCTAGTCGAAAATCATCTGCTTATCATCCTTAAGAATTGCCTGCTTAGTATTCTTAAGTCTAGACACGTCTTACTGCATTTGGTGCATCGATAGTGTATAGACAAAATTCGTATCCTAGCGTATCTGTTGCTATAGACATTGCCTGACGAATTTCAAAGATTCTCTGTAATTCACGGGATTTTGAGTATTATAAATACATATGTAAATTATGTATTGAAGAATACCAAACCCAACTCCTATAATCTATTCCAAACCAAAAATTCATTTCCCCGACTGTACAAGATGAACTCCGCGTCCAGTTTGAATTCCTCCGACTCCGACAGCTACGCTGATATGGATTTCCATTCGGGCTCCGAAGGCAGCGTCACTGGAATGGATCAACCAATTTCTCATCATCTATTCTGGATGAATTGGGGATGGGTTCGTAGTATACTAAATTATTGGAGACAAGAAGAGGGTGATCCCTTTCACCCACCGAATTGCCCCATTGGCGACGAACCTGAAGCACTTACCGGCGAACCTGTTCGAGAAACCATTTTCTCTCTCATTTCTCGAGTATCTCGTCACGATTATATCCTATCCCATATTTCGGATCTTGTTCATTCGCTCACTCCAACCGCCAATCATCCTGGTGTACTAGCAGAAATTAACGAACTTCACGCTCGTGTGACGGCTTTGGAGAACACGGTGCGAAGGTTACAAACACCAGCAGCAGCACCAGCAGCATAACCAGTACCGTTAACAACATCAACCTCGCAATCTTCAGTACCAGTAGCATCATCGACGTCGACGACATCATCAGCATCAACACCAACCGTATCATTACCACCACCAACAATCACATCCGCACCACGTACCTCAACATCATCATCTGAACTTCGAATATGATCTTTGTTCTACATATCATTCTACACCGATTACCTCTTCTTTACGTATCGTTCTTCGTTCGACATGACGATTATGTAATCTCTAATGTTTTGGAGATTATGTAATCTAGTAATAACGATAAATCAAATGAGTTGAATATTTTATTGACTCATTAAATTCATAGTTACCTCCGAAGAAAATATATATGCAAATATATTTTCATAAAGATTGTAATTAAAAATTTCATTCGTACAAACTGTTAATGATGAAAATATTTTAACGGGTGGGTAGTACCCAAGGAATATTTAGAATTCACATTAACAAGTTACACTGTACATTCTTCGAATCTGATTCAACGATCATTTATTATCCTACTTACAATTACCGATATACGTATCCGTTCACCCCAGATTAACCATTTCCATTTAAATTTCATATTTGGATTTTTACCTATCCGAATCCAACAAGTGGCATAATGAAGAAACATTGGCAAAATAAAAATTGTTAGAAACAGATGAATTAATTAATTGAAATTGTGATAGGATTACACGCTAACTGTTCCGGCTAACTGTTCCCAGCTAACTGATTAATATTTAATTTATCGCAATTTACATTCTTGCAATTTTAATTTCTGTACTTTACATACCGTCGGGACACATGTACAACAACACGTCGGATTAATTCTGAGACAACACGTTGTATAATGGGTCATGATATATATTTATTTATTTTACGCATTTTAAATAACGGGACACGTATACAAGGTTTCGACTTATCATATTGATCCATCTATATATATATTTCGGAACAACCATAGACACTCTATATGTGAAGGTGGGAGTTGGCTATACAGGGTCCGAGTTGATTCCAAAATATATATATACTTTGAGTTTTGATCGACCCCGAGACCAGTACACGGGTCACGATACGTATTAAGTAATTCGAATATTATATATTTAGTTCATATATGAATTTATTGAACCATTGGACAATCGGACTATTGGACTGCTAACTTTAGACAATTAAAAATGAGTTAAAATGATGATTATTACATATGAAACTAAACAATCCTTCAAGTTTGCCACTTGATTCTATTTTAAACCTCATTTGTATTTTGACGATTACAATTCGCATTCACAACTTTTCATGATTCTTGAAAACATCTCGATCGAGAAGTTCAACCAGCCGCACCTCGTCTACGGAATAAAGATTTATGCATACAGTTATGCACCTAAAAATTTTTGAACTCAAAGTTATAGTTAAAACGTATCCGCATCGAATTCCTTATCATCCATTAGCAAAAACAATCACGCGATTCCTTTTCAATTAACTAATTTTGTCACAGCTCCACTTCGATATCTCAGTAAGACTACTCTTATTACAATCTCGATATATATATGTACGTTGTTCTTTCGCCATCGTTACCGGAGAACCTTTTATATTCCATCATATTACCATCAGCGTTTAATCATCTAAAAATACAATTCTCCTTAAACCATCTTGGTTTGATAACCAATGACCCAGATCCGATAACTTTGAAAATACTGACGAAGCAGCATGTTGTAGAAGGTCATAATGACCAAATGTTGATGATAAAAGAAGGAAGTGTTAGGAACGCTCGATAGAAAATTGGTACTGAAAACCGGATTGAACAAACCATGAAGGAGACTCTGAACAAGTTACAAGGACTAAACTTGTACATAAAGAATTATGACGATTCTGTAGCAAACACCTTGCTTCTGAATCTAAACCCTTACGGGTCAATCTTCATCATCATCCTTCGACATTAGAAATTCCAAGATATTATCATATCTTTCATTATAAATATCCTCAATATTTCTGAAGATATTTTCACCACTATCCTTATCTGAAATCATTTATCTCTCTGTAATATCTGCGTTACAATATAAAGGAAACTGTGTTAGTTTCTAAATCCTTCAAGTTTAAAATAGGAATGTTCTGAAGCAGTGTTGGGAACTGATGCATGAACTAGTATAATATAATGAAACTTGATCAACTTCATTATATTACAGTAAGTCATGTTAAGTTTCTAATGGAATATGATGATTCACAGTACCGTCATCATGTGCCATGTTACACGACTTTTACATTCTATCCAATTCCGAAACATATTAAGAACAAATCATCTTGATAGTTCTATTTTCCTGGATATTCTGGTAATTTGACAAATCAAAATCGTGCCATTACCATTCCTTTCTTAGAGCATTAGCTATGTTCATTCTGAATTTTATACCTACGAATTTCGAACTATTGATCGCTTGACTCAAGGACGGGAAGAAGAAACGAAGGGACAAAGTCCCAAAATAGAAATTGGGGTATAGATTACAGCAAATAGGAGAGAGTATTAACTATGGATGACAATGATTATGGAAAACAGAAGCAGGAGCATCGAAATATAAGGAAAGATATCAAACCCAATAACCACCCAGAAACTACAAACCGTGTGTATCAATACGTATGGCGACGTAAAGACACGGGAGAATTAGAAACATTATAATTCCAAGAAAATCATAAAAGTGAATAGATTCTTCTAGCGGTAGATGAAAGAGAAGAATGAAAGATATGAAAGTTAGAAGTATAACAAAAATCAGAACGGGATGAAGCATTTTAAAGGATACCTTAAGGTATGAATTAGAGGAGGAAGAGTAAGAGATGTGAGGTATGGAAGTAAGAAAGGGAAGGAGGTGGATTTATAGTGAAATATCCGACAAAGAAATCGAAACAGATTATCGCATTAAATCAAAGGAGATCCTGTTTTCTAAATCATCGAAGAACCAAATCTTATTACATAAGATTTTCTTTAAATCCCTTAAATCCCGGAAATCAATTCTAAACCACGTCATCAGTTAAAACGATATCATATTACTCATTCCACTCTCTTTTATGATAGCTTCGCTCGTACGCTTCACATGATCGAAATATTTTATCTATATCTATCAATAAAGATAAAACTTCATTATCACCTCATAATTGTCATGAAAACATTCCTATTGTTATTTATGACAACCTCTACCAAATTTCGAGGACGAAATTTCTTTAACGGGTGGGTACTGTAACGACCCGGAAATTTCCGACCAAATTTAAACCCTAAACTCTATATGGTTCCGACACGATAAGCAAAAACCCTAAAGTTGAGTCTAGAAAGTTTGAAATTGTTATTCGGATGATTAGTTACCCTTTGACCATCTATTTGTCCGACGATTCACGAACATCATAACTTGTATTAATTATATACTTATGTATATATACGGATATATATGGATTATATCTATCTTGAATATATGATAATTAAGTATCTCATTAAATATATTAACAATGGATTATATACATAAAATTGGACTACTAACTTAAGGACTTCGAAACGATATATATATATATAAAGCTTAACGACGTTATAACTTCTAAGTTAAAATAAATATATATGTATTGTATTAAGATGTATTTACTATTGGAATATACTAGTAGGAAAACATCATTTTCAACCTTTTATCATGGAAAATGACATCTTTGTCATTATATATGATTCATGAAACATCTTTATATATTTTATACCCGTATTATACTCGTACTATACACAGCTTCTAGAAGTATTTACTATTGGTATATACCAATAGAAATCTTCAATTATTGGAATAATATGTCATTCATGACATAATAAATTTTAACTTATCTTAGATATTTTCACTAAAAACCAAATTTTCAAGCCTATAAATAAGCACCATTTCTAACTCATTTTTACACATTCATTTTCCAAATTTTACTTCCAATTTTCACACACACTTGCAAGAACTCTCTCAACTTTTATTTTACTACTTCTTTCCAGCAACTTTACATTTTAAACTTGAGGTAAAAACTCTACTTCAACTCTTTTTCAATTCATATATTTAAAGCTATATATATAAGAGTTTATAAACTAGAACATAGTTTGAATGATTTCAAACTTGTTCGCAAACTAAATAGATCCTTCTAACTTAACTTTTAAAATACTTCAAGACCTGTAACATATCTTAATTATATGCTAACTTAACAAGGTATAACTTGGTTTTTCAAAGAACACCTTAAAAACTGAATTTACGACGTCGGAGTGCAACCGGGGGCTGTTTTGGGTTGGATAATTAAAAACCATCTTAAACTTTGAATTGGAGGTTTATTTTCTGGAAAAATGATTTTTACTATGAATATGATAACACATAAAAATTTCATGATTTAACTCAAAGTATAAGTATTTTTAGAAAAATAATCATTTGAGGTTGTTTACATGATGGAAAATGATTAACTTCATAAGTTTCACTAAAGTTTGACCTATGCCGTGTGATTTTGAATACAAACTAAGGTATTTACAGTTCATAGTCTTAAAGAGGGACTCGATCCAAGGAGATGGCAAGTTGAATCAACGAAAACGGAGTTGTAACGAAGAAACTATGACCGAAACAAAATCGGATATCCAAGACTAGTTTAGCCACGAAAATAATTGGGAAAAATTAAATAAATCACATCTTTTTAAGTTAACATGATATTTTATATATATGTACTTATAATTCAATTTTATATGGTTCAGGATCACCCGTAAACAACACGAGAAGATTAATCATAAGATCCCATGATTGTACGCAACACGTCATTTGACAACACCGGTACTTTATGTACGCAACACGTCATTTGACAACACCGGTACCATGGGTCAAGATTAATCTCGACCAATACATATACGATGGGGTTTTATTTATTTCGTTGGGGGTTTTATTTATTTCATTGCGGGTATATTAAACATCTAAAAATGAACCATTAAAATTGAATTACTAACAACGAACTGCTAACTACGGACTAAGGAATTATTCAAAGTATTAAAAGTATAACAAGTATATATATGTGACGTTTGTTTAAAAAGAAAAGGTATTGATATATTATATATGGATAGGTTTGTGATATCAACCGGAGACCAAGTCAAATTATATATATATCTTCAAGACAAAAGTGAGTATATAGTCCCACTTTTAAACTTTAAATATTTCGGGATGAGAATACATGTATTTTATGTTTTACGTTATGGACACAAGTAACTGAAAAATATATTCTACGTTGAGTTGTACCACTGGCATACTTCCCTGTAGCTTGGTAACTATTATTTACAGAGGTATTGTAAACGCGAATCCTGTTGATAGATCTATCGGGCCTGACAACCCCAACCGGACTGGACGACCGGTATTCAACGGTTGCACAGTACTTCGTTTCGTGACTACACCTTGGTACGGTGTAGTAAGATTTCATAATAAAGGGAATATGCGACGTGATTAAATGTTAAGTATGGTTACCAAGTGCTCAACCACTTAGAATATTTTTATTAAAATGTTTATATATGAAATCTTGTGTTCCATTGTTATAACGCTGCTAGCATCAAACCTATATATCTCACCAACTTTATGTTGACGTTTTAAAGCATGTTATTCTCAGGTATGAATTAAGTCTTCCGCTGTGCATTAGCTCATGTTAAGGATACTACTTGGGACCTTTTTAAGCCATGATACAAAGACGTTGCATTCGAGTCATTGGAGTTCAATAGAGAATATAAATAAGTAAATGACAGATTAGGTCATTTGGATATTATGAAATGTTAGACGAAAATGTCAAATATTGATGTAATGATAGTTTTCCTTTTAAGAATAAATGCAACGTTTGTAAAATGTATCATATAGAGGTCAAGTACCTCGCAATGTTATCATATGTTATTGTATTCATCCCTATGGATTGGGTCGGGTCGTCTCACCTTGCTTACTGTTTTTGTGATCTGATCAGACCACCTGGGCTACTTAAAAGTTAATTTTCAGTTAGTTTGGTTCGAGTAGATGATTTTCCGTTTAGACCTCGTCTTAATCCAAGTTACGGTTTAGGATTTATGGCCTTCCGAAAGTCACTACACCCTATTAACGTTGTGCTTAAATTTCTGACCTACTCGCACTTAAACTGTCGCCACGGTCAAACGAAAATGAGTTTGGTTCTGGAAATTGGTCAGCAACTAGGGGACTCATATACAGAGCCATAGCCACTGATTACGCATCTTTTCGATTTACGTAGAGGTCATAGCAGCTGACCGAAGTCAGCCTATTGTTTCGATCTCTATTCTTGTCAAACTTACTTAGCTTTTATGATGATGAACGATGATGATGATGACACTTAAACTTATTTTATGCACTATTAAAACTTATGAGGATAACATACTGACCTAGTAACCTTTGACTTAGGTTGACGACCTTTCGGACCGACTTACTACTCGCATACTTTCATTATCGACTTTACCGCTCTTATCACTGTGAGTTATAGCATCCCTTTTTTACTTTAATTATTCTGTGACTGAGAATACATGCGCTTTTTGCGTTTTACATACTAGGCACGAGTACTTAAACTTTATATATGTGTGGGTTATACAACGGCATAAACTTTTCCCTTAGCTCGGTGATATCGCATATTTTATACACGTTTTCCTTAGCGATATCGATCATAATTTAGTCCGTTCGGATACGATTTGGTGTTTATTTTGATAATATTGAGAATGTTCAAGTTTGAAGAGCTATTTGTAGAAGAGATGCGGTTTTTGAAGCTTTTGAGGCATTTTGTTGATCGGATGTTATTGTTAGTGCACCGAGGATTAAAACATTAAGTACTTATTGGTTAATGAGGTGTTGAGTTAGTTAAAGCAAGGAAAAAGAGAAAAAGAAACGTGAGAATTAATTTCAGTTGTTTGTCGCGGTGCGACAATCGAAGCCGCGGCGCGACGTTTGGCTATTTTCCAGATCAGAAGTTGGTTAAAAAGGGGTTCCAGTTCGCGTGTTGTGTCGCGGCGCGACAATATGGGCCGCGGCGCGACCGTTTGTCGGTCCATATTATTATGGCAAGTATTTAAGGCCCGAAAATACCCTAATTTATTCATTCTTCCATCCAGACGAATTGTAGCAGTTTTTGGGCGATTTTTGGCGATCTTTGGAGAACTCCAAGGTCATTCAATCACTTCAATCATTCCAGATTCAACCTTCAATCCGTTCATCATCCGCGATTGCTTATTTAATTAGGTTGATTTCTTTGTCATAAACAATGAATTCTTTCCTTTATTTATTTGTGATTTTGGTTTTAGCCATGATTGTTGGCTAAGCTTTTAATGTTTGTCTAGATTGAATATTTGCATGTGTTTGGATGATACTTTAATGTTTTATTGATTAATGCATGATAATTATGAGTTTTGATTAAGAACCATTCTTGTAGGTGTTGATTATTGTTACTAGGTTGATTAATGAATCTTGTTTGAACAAAGGGAACCCTGTTTCAATTTAGTGATCTAATTTTCAATTGATTTGTCTTAACCGATTGGGTGTTTACTGGACCAAGGGGGTAAACCGGGTAACATTGATTGAACAAAATAGGGGTGAATTGTGTGGAGCGAACGCGTAACCAATTGAATCTTAATCTTATAATTAGCTAATTACTAAGTCACAAACGAAAGAGGTCTTTGGTGAAAGGGAACCCTAAGCCAATAAATCCTAGTTTGAAGTGTTTGCTAAAAGAGAACTCTGGGTAAACCGACTCTGTAGTTGCGTGCATTGATAAATAGAACTAGTGCTTAATAACAAATCATCCAACACTGCGAATAGGAGATCTAGGCGAACATTCTTTTATCTATTGAATTCAAACTATCTTTATTTTCCGTTAAGTCTGCAATTTGATTTATTTAAACTTAAAAACCCAAAAATATTGTCTTTTACTTTTGATCTATCTTTGATTTGGCTAATCGTTAAATAGCCACAAAACAAATTATCTCGTACTTTCAATTTTCATAGATTAACTTAGTTTATTTTCATTAGTTGCAATCTTAATTCTCACATTTAAACTGTCCTTGGAACGAATTCGGAATTACCAACTTTATACTATTACACGATCGGGTACACTGCCTGTTAGTGTGTAGTAATCTTTTAACCGGCATTTTCCAAGATAAATAATATACACGATTTCACACATCAAGTTTTTGGTGCCGCTGCCGGGGACAGTTGTGTCGAAAATTAAGATTGTTATCTAATTGTTCTTAGTTTAGTTTAGTTATAGTTTATTATTTCTTTTCGTTATTCTCAGTTGAATCGGTGCGTTTAATCAGTTGTTAGTTGTGATTTTGCAGATAACAGGTAGTGCATGCCACATACGCATTCTTCTAATTCTCCGATTCTTCAACCATTTGCAGAACCCGAAAGAGAGTTATTCAGAGCTTTAAGTCAAGAGCATCAGTCTACAGTGGATTCATCTTTTTCTTCAAGTGCTAGTATAATTAATTTGGGAAGTAGTTCTGAGACTGTGGTGCCCGATACACCATCGAAAATCAGAGAAGAAGAAGAATCTTACATTTCATTAGATCTTTTCGAGACTGAAGATATGGCTGACCAAGAACAACCACCTCGTCCTCAGACTATGGCAGAAAAGTTGAATGCCACACGAGGGGGCCAAGGCAATTCGATTACTCAACCGAACATCACTCAGCCTTTTCAAATTACAGGGCCGATCCTGAGTTTGATTTCTTCTGACTGCCAATTTCATGGCAAGGATAGTGAGGATGCTAACGAGCATCTTCGTGTTTTCAATGATGTTTGCAATTTGTTTAAGTTGCATGAGGTTGCCGATACGTCGATCAAGACAAGGCTTTTTCCTTGGACTCTTAAGGGAGAAGCAAAGAGATGGTTAGATAAGCAACCAGAGGGTACGATTACCTCTTGGGAGATTTTGATGGATAAGTTTTTATCGAAGTTTTTCCCTGCTTCTCGAGCTGCTAGACTTCAAGAAGAAATTTCTCAATTCAGACAAACGAGCAGCGAGACATTATTTGATGCTTGGGACCGTTATTCTAATATGCTACGCTCGTGTCCGCAACACGGGTTGAATGATTCACAGAAGGTTCAGATTTTCTACAAGGGTTGTGATATCCCAACTCGTCAGACTATTGATCAAGCAGCAGGTGGTACGTTAATGGATAAGACCGAAAAAGTGGCGCTAGAGATAATTGAAAAGCAATCTGCTTATTCTCACGAATGGCATCAAGATCATGAGTCATTCCATTCAGCTTCAGTTAAGAGAACCGAAATCCATGGTGCATTTGACGATTTTGGGTCTATAAGTGCTAAGTTGGGTTCCTTTGGTAGGAATTTGGAGAAGATAAATAAGGATATTCATGGTATGAAGGTTGGTTGTGAGTATTGTGGGGGATTACATCTGGCAAAAGATTGTAATGCGGGATTGACTATGAATCAGAAGGAAGAGATCGCTTATATTAATCAACAGAACAACAATCAGTTTTAGGGACGTGTGCAGTTTAATAGGAATTTCAACAATCCCTATAATCCTCAAGGTAATCAAGGTTCGAGATTCCAGCCAGGTTCTAGTGGAGGATATCAACAGCAAGCTCCCGGGTATTTTCAGAAACCCCAATCCGAAGAGAAAAAGTCCAATCTTGAAGCTATGATCGAGAAGCTTGTGATTTCTCAAACTCAGCTTGTTACTACTGTTACTCAGAACAATGAGAAGAATGATCAAATGTTTCGAAATCAACAAGCAGCTATTCAGAATCTTGAGAAACAAATTGGTCAGCTTGCTAGTCAGAATAATGTGAGGAAACCGGGAGAGTTACCGAGTAAAACCGGTAATAACCCGAAGAATGGGCACGTTAATGCTATCACTACACGCAGTGGTTTAGCATATGATTCACCGAGTAAGCCCGATGAGTATGATTTGCGAGTGCCGTTGGTTAAGGATAGTGAGCCGGTAGTTGTTAGTGAACCGGAGGGGGATAAGGAGCCGGAACAGGTGATTGAGAAGGTTATGAGGGTACCGGAAACTGTTGTTGCTAAACCGGTAGTTAAAGAGTATCAACCACCACTCCCATTCCAGAGGAAGCAGAGACTGGAGAAGCTGGAGGCAGAAAAGTCCAAGTTCATGGATTTAATTAAAAAAGTTAACATTAATTTGCCTTTTATTGATGTGATTGCAGGTATGCCCAAGTATGCAAGGTTTTTTAAGGACTTGCTAACTAACAGGAAGAAGCTGGAGAACGTGTCTTCAGTCAGGTTGAATGCCGCATGCTCAGTGGTAGTTGCAAACAAGCTTCCCGAGAAGCTTGAGAATCCTGGGAGTTTCACCATTCCTTGTTTACTGGGTAACTTGGATTGTATGAGGGCGTTGGCAGATTTGGGGGCTAGCATAAATTTAATGCCCTATTCTATTTATTTGAAGCTAGACCCCGGGGGAGTTGAAACCCACGCGTATGGCTATTCAGCTAGCGGACCGCTCTATTAAATTCCCTCATGGAATTATCAAGAATATGCTAGTTAAGACCGGGTCGTTGGTTTTCCCGGCCAATTTCGTGGTGTTGGATATGGAAGTGGATGAGAGGATTCCACGTATTTTGGGTCGGCCATTTTTGAATACTGCTAGGTGTATCATTGATGTTTATGGCCAACAGTTGACCCTTAGGATAGATGATTTGCATGCAACTTTCTCAATTGACCATGCTTTAAAATACCCTACCTACACTGATGATACATGTTATTTTCTTAACACAGTGAATGTCCAGTATGAGTTGTTGCAGGAATTCCCAGAGTTACAGGGTTCAGGAGAATGTTCATTGGTTGAAATTGATGAAGAGTTGCAGGTTGAGGAGGTGGATATTTTGACCACCTTGATGGAAAACGGCTATGAGCCGACTGAGGAGGAGTTCAAGGAACTCGAGCGTGATGCGGATTACCGGAGCAAGTCTTCAATTAAAGAACCTCCCGAGTTAGAATTGAAGCCACTTCCTGATCATTTGGAATACGCTTATTTGCAGGAGGAATCTAAGCTCCCGGTAATTATTTCTTCTTCTCTTACTACAGGTCAGAAAACTGAGCTTGTAACCATGCTGCAGGCCCATAAACCGGCCATTGCATGGAAAATTCACGACATTAAGGGTATTAGTCCCTCCTATTGCACCCACAAAATCCTAATTGTAACGACCCTACTTTTTCCGTTATCTTTTACCGTTAATTATTTAACGTCGGTTAATTGTTATTCGTGCCACGTCATTTCTATGATCTATTTTATTATTTTAGTAATAATATATTAATTATTATGTGTTAAATGAATATTTGTATTCATATTTTAAATTGTACGTTTCTACGTGTCGCGGATTTCTATCCTGCGAATCTTTTCGGTTTTCAAACCAACGGTCAAGCTTTTGGGGTTTTTAAGTCCTAATTATTTTAAATATGATATTTTAGTGTCATATGATTATATATAGTGTTTATATATTTTATTCGTCGCGTATTTGTTATCTCTCCGAAAAATTAATCGCGTAGTAGCGTTTTCGCGTTTCGAGCTTCGTTCGGGCGATCGGGCCACAAGTATTCTTCCATTTGGCCAAAGTGGGCCATGAAGGGCCCACCCCTCTCAAAAATTCAGCCAAAACCAGCCCCTTGTCCCATATTTTTTTTTTCAATTTTGCTTTCATTTTATTTCTCATTCTATTCTAAACCTAAATCAAGTAAGTCTTCTTTTCTCTCATCCTCCCTTTTTCTTTTTTTTGAGCCGTCACTTACCACCAACATCATCATCATCATCCATTAAAATTCTTGCTTGGATCATAGGGCTTTACACATAATCAGATTGCTCTCGTTCTCCTCTACGCGTTCATATCACTTGATTATTGATTAGCGTATAAACCCTAACCCTAGCTTTTCAATTTTTCATTTATTTTTCTGTTTTTATGTGATATTATGATAGTATGATGCTTATATGTTATTGTATTGTTGATTGTATGCGTAGAAATGCTCGATTATATATGTTTTCGGTTTGATTGATTTGGGACAGCGGTTTGTTTGTTATTTTCTGAGAACATAACTGATATAAAAGTGAAATTAAAGTGTTTAGATGATTTCATCTCATCAAGACATTAATTTTAGACTCCGAATTCATGTTATTTCGATTCCCGGAGCTCACGATATGATTAAAATGGTGTTTAATTGAAATTAAAATATAAAAACGAATTTAACCAGGTGTGGACTGACTTTGTGACCATTTTTAGAGTATTTAGGGTGTACTAGTGTGTTAGGATTGATGATGGGATGAACTTTCATGTTCGGGTCATCGAAATCCGAGCCACGGATCACCCGTTATGACTAAAACACGTTTTTGAGCGGATTAAAGGCCCAAACTGATTAAGGGCTGTAAGTCATGACTTGGTGACTGGTCTTGGGATGTTCTTAAGCACATTAAGGTGTCGGGTGGGTTGGTTAGGCGAAGATATATATAAGGCTTGCCAAAAACCGATTCCCGGGGCTCAAGTTATGACCCGATGAACTTTTAATTAAAACTTATGGTTATTAATTATGACTTATGATAAAAATAATGAATTTAATTATTAATTAATTACTTATGATATAAAAAGTAATTAATTTAATTTAAGACTTATGATATATATTTATTATATCATTTATTAATTAATTATGATTTAATTAAACTTTTAATTAAACTTATGATTAATAATACTTTTATTATTAATGAAAAATACTTATGATAAGTATTAAACTTATATTATGAAATTATTATAATAAGACTTATAATAAGGATTAATTAATTATTTAATTATTATAAGGCTTAGTTATTATTTAATTATTAAATACTTATGATTTAATAATTATAATTAGAAACTTATGATATGATTAATAATTCATTATTAATTAATAATACTTATGATATGATTTAAAATTTGTTATTAATTAATAATACTTATATTATGACTAATATTTAATTAATTAATTAAATACTTATGTTATATTAATTATATCATTTAAACTTATATTAACTTTAATAATTCATTTTAATTTAATTAAACTTATGTTATGACATAATTAGACATATTTAACTTTAATCAACATTATAACTTACATTATTATTACAACTTACACTTTTAAAATTAACGTTGACTATGTTTGACCAAGGTTGACTTTTAAGTTGATTTTCGGTTGACTTTGACTTTCAGTTGACTTTTGTTGACTCTCTAAATAAGGAAACTTTTCTAACTTAAAACTTTCTAAAAATAGAAACTTTCTAAATTTGGAAACTTTCCAAAAATAGAAACTTTCCAAAAATAGAAACTTTCCTAAAATAGAAACTTTCCAAAAATAGAAACTTTCCAAAAATAGAAACTTTCCAAAAATAGAAACTTTCTAAAAATAGAAAGTGTGTATCCGTACACTGTTCCAATCAAACCGATGCATGTTGAGTGTTGTTCTATGTCTACTTGCAACATGTACAATAGCTATCATACTAAGACTTGACCTAAGTTAGTTATTTATATCGACCTGCTTTATTTATAGGTCGTCGTTGTGATCATTCCTGATCACTTTACTTCATTTGCTGTTCGCATGTTTGTGTGGTTACTTCATTTGCTATTAATGTGAGTTATAGTCCCATTTTCTATTTTAAATCTGTTGGGATGAGAATACATGCAATTTATTTTATATTTTGGACACAAGTGGAAGTTGGTTTAAATTATTCATTGTGAGTTGAACAAAAATATTCCCTAGTCTGGTAACTGTAATCACTGGTTTCTACTGGTGAACACAAATCCTACGGATAGATATATCGGGTTTGATAACCCCATTTCGAGCTAGTCGCGCTAGCAATTTATAATCGGAATGTTTAGTACTTCGTAATTTGTTGTAGATACACTTCTTCGGTGTATATTATTTATTGTGTTTGGCAAGGGTAAATAAATGGTTAAGTGGTTACCAGGTGGCTAACGGTAAATGGAATAATGTTTTTATATGTTTTCTAGCATATAATTTTGTGGTCCAAAAAGGAGTTTTTATGTTTTCAAACATAAAGTTTTATTTGTTCAAATTAAATATTGTTTGCAATATTAAACCTATAATTCATTCAACATTTTTGTTGACAGTTACTCGCATGTTTTATTCTCAGGTTCATGATTGATTGCTTCCGCTGTGCTTAGAGAGTCTGCATATTTTTGATAGCAGCTTTTGTTAAACAATAACTTGCATTCTATTTTAATACATTTAATAGTGGATGCTGTTGACTTTGTTTTGGTCAAATTTTAGTTAAGTAATAATGTATGGTTTTTCTAAACTTACATATTTTGATAGGTTTCCTTTATAGGAAATCATTTTTAAATAAAGAATGCAAGGTTATTTATTAAATTCATATAGAGTTATGATCAAGCTGTGGGACCAAGATAACGATGGTCGTCAAGTGTACTTTGACGGGTCGTTAAAGTTGGTATCAGAGCCTTGGTTGTAGGGAAGTAGGCTGCATTGATGTCGTCACCCCGAGTCAATAGGGTGCATTAGTGAGTCTAGTCTACAGCCCGGCCTATAATGTATTATTATATATGATTATTTGTATCGTATTAGTATGAATATTGTTATCATACATACATCTGGTTATGTTCTGAATCCGGGAGGAACTCCCATTCTGATTTAAACGTATTCTCCGACTCATGCGAGTTTATCATTATAAGAACACCTCGGAAAGTGAAACCGAGGGATGTCATTCTTGACTTCTGAAATTCTAGACATTTCTATGTCATCTATTATGGTTATGTATATAACGTTTGAGTTATATTACGTGAGATGTTATTCTTGACTTCTAAATGCTAGGCATTTCAATGTCAGCTATTATGTTTAGGTATATAACATTCTTGTTATATTACGTGCCTTTGTGTTGTTGTGCCTGTGTGCTTTGGGTTTTTAACCAGAAAACGTCATTATTGACTTTTAGAGATTTTTGGTACTTCGAAGACATTTCTATGTCATCATTACTCCTATTCGTTACTTATGATGTTTTGTCTCTTGTGCTATCCTTAGCATATTGTTTAAGAAATTGTTTTAGAGAAATTGTGTGGAAATTCGAGGTTGATCGCGTGTCCTGACCTCATGTAGTGCTATTGGAATGGAACTATGAATTAGTGAAATATAATGGCGTCAGGCCAACGTGATTATATTACGTTAATTCATAAAGAAGTCCCAATATTATGACATGAGGAATAGAAAGCGAGTCAAAGAAAATTTTTACACTACTCATTTAGAAGTTCCGATGTATTACATGGGTAGGGAAAATATTCATTATCTTATTTGTTGATATACGAGAAGCTCGTTTTAACCAGATTATCTATCTCATGCTCTATCCTTTCATAACTCGCTTGTTAGCAACAGCTTCGCTCGGGAACAGTTTTGGCCCAAGGACTTATGTCCTGATAATAGTCAAAACAACATTTAACGCATTGGTTTTCATGACCTCGTAACATTTTTTGGTCAAATGTCGCACGACGATTCAGGTCATCTACTCAATCTTTCACAATCTTACTTCAACTTGTAACCTCTGAAATACAGATACTCTGTTTATCATCGGGAGTTTTACACATTTGTTTAATTGGGCAGTTCTCACGGGATTTATGGGTGAATAGAAGTAATGAAATATTTTGTCATGTATACAATTTATAAAATCATATATGTATGTATGGATTCAAAAGAATAAATTTACCCTTACCTATTTTGGCTAGTATATACTAAATTATACCTCTAAAATTATTTTAAGACCACTCATTTATTGAGCTGTTTAACTAAGTCAATTTGTTTTTATATAAAATGGTACACGTTGTACATGCTTCTAAATTTACCAAGAACTTCGTTCCGTTTATGTTGTCACATCAAACGTTTAAAGTTTTTTTTCAAAACCCCTTTTGATTGATCTTATCAAATTTTCGCATTACTCTATAGAGTGTTTGGATCACGGTTCTTCTTATTCTCCATTTAAGGATGAAACTTACCATTACGTTCGTTGATAGAAACTCTTACACCACTTTGGATTCCGGTTTTATAAAATTTGTTGGAAAGTCTTTGCGCTCGTAAAATTTTCCCTCTTATGTTTGGACATGGCCGAAACACGGACCGATAAATCAATTTTTTGGGATACGCTCGGTGGTCACCCTATTGTAGAAAAGGCGCTAGGTGGGTTTCTACCCCAACTGTTATTATATAGTGGGTATCATGGATATATATGCTAGAACGTTTGAGGAGTTTCTACTCTCAATATTCGCTGTCAACCGCAACACCCTCGTAAACATCAATCCTATGATTCAATACTTTAAGATGCACAGAGTCATTTTTGGAGATTCATCTCACCTGGAGTCGACTATTCTTTATAATCCACGATTCACGTTTCTTTTCATCCGCTCATACATTGAAGAATAAGGATGAATCCTAGATTTCCTAGCTCCTTGTGCTAGGAAGTTCACCCTCGTTTAAAGATCACACCTTCCGTACGTCTTCCTTTCGGAAATGTAATGAAAATTTACTTTGAAGTTCATGATCCTCGTTATCTCCTTGAAGGAATTGTCTTAAACATCTATACCACTGAGGTGGCTACTCTATATAATGTTTTCTTTGTTGGTTGCAACTATATTTCGTTCGTCCCAGTTCGTCCCCTTGGGGAGCTCCTGTTTTGTTTGTTAACAAGAAAGATGGTTCGTTCCGATTGTGTATTGATTATCGCGAGTTAAACAAGCATACTATTAAGAATCGTTACCCTTTTCCGAGAATTGATGATCTGTTCGATCAACTTCAAGGTTCGTCCATTTATTCTAAGATTGATCTTCGTTCTGGTTATCACCAATTGCGCGTTAAAGAATCTGATGTTCTGAAAACCGCTTTTCGCACCCGTTATGGTCACTTCGAATTTCTTGTTATGCCGTTCGGATTAACAAATGCACCTGCTGTGTTCATGGACCTCATGAACCATGTGTGCAGACCCTATCTGGACAAATTCGTTATTGTTTTCATCGACGACATCCTTATTTATTCTAAGAGTGATGAAGAGCATGAAGAACATTTGAAGTTGGTGCTTGATTTATTGAGAGAAGAAGAGTTGTACGCCAAGTTCTCTAAGTGTGCTTTCTGACTAAGAGAAGTTAAATTCCTTGGACATATTGTTAGTAACCAGGGAATTCAAGTTGATCCTACCAAGATTGAGGAAATTGAGAAGTGAGAAATTCCGAAAACTCCTACTCAGATTCGTCAGTTCCTAGGTTTGGCAGGCTATTTTAGAAGGTTCACTCAAGAGTTTTCACGAGTAGCGAAACCTCTGACTGCTTTAACGCATAAGGGGAAGAAGTACGAGTGGAAGAGTGAACAAGAGTCTGCTTTCCAGACTCTGAAGAAGAAGTTAACTTCTGCACCGATATTATCACTACTTGAGGGTAGTGATGATCTTGTTATCTATTATGATGCTTCGTGTTAAGACTTTGGTTGTGTTTTGATGCAACGAAAGAAAGTCATTGTTTACGCGTCACGTCAGTTGAATATTTATGAACAGAATTATACAACCCATGATGTAGAATTGGGAGCTGTTGTGTTCGCACTCAAGAATTGGAGACATTACTTATATGGGGTCAAAAGTACTGTGTACACTGATCACAAAAGTCTTCAACATATCCTTGATCAGAAACAGTTGAATATGAGGTAATGAAGATGGATTGAGACATTGAATGATTATGATTGTGAACTTTTATATCATCCGGGAAAGGCCAATGTTGTGGCTGATGTGTTAAGTCGTAAAGAAAGGGGCTGAACCTCGCAGGTTTAGGGCCTTGAATATGAAAATTCGAACAAACCTCGCAAGGCAGATTCTTGAGACACAACAAGAAGCCTTGAAGGAGGAGAATTTTGTAACGGGAAGGTCCGAGACTTGAGTAAACAGTTAGAGGTACGAACCGATGGTACTCGGTATTTTACGGGACGCCTTTGGGTTCCGAAGTTTGGTGATCTACGACAACTTGTTTTAGATGAGGCTCATAAATCTAGGTACTCTATTCATCCTGGTTCAGGAAAGACGTATCATGATCTTAAGGAGCTGTATTGGTGGCTAATTTTAAAGCTGATGTGGTTACGTATGTGGCTAAGTGTTTGACCTGTGCTAAGGTTAAAGCGGAACATCAGAAACCGTCTGGACTTTTGGTACAACCTGAGATTCCCGAGTGGAAGTGGGAAGGTATTACAACGGATTTTATTACGAAGTTACCGAGAGTTGTGGGTGGTTATGATTGAAATGTCCCGTTCTTATTGATTAAAAACGTTCCATATTAATTGATTTCGTTGCGAGGTTTTGACCTCTATATGAGACGTTTTTCAAAGACTGCATTCATTTTAAAACAAACCATAACCTTTATTTCATCAATAAAGGTTTAAAAAGCTTTACGTAGATTATCAAATAATGATAATCTAAATTATCCTGTTTACACACGACCATTACATAATGGTTTACAATACAAATATGTTACAACAAAATAAGTTTCTTGAATGCAGTTTTTACACAATATCATACAAGCATGGACTCCAAATCTCGTCCTTATTTAAGTATGCGACAGCGGAAGCTCTTAATAATCACCTGAGAATAAACATGCTTAAAACGTCAACAAAAATGTTGGTGAGTTATAGGTTTAACCTATATATATCAAATCGTAACAATAGACCACAAGATTTCATATTTCAATACACATCCCATACATAGAGATAAAAATCATTCATATGGTGAACACCTGGTAACCGACATTAACAAGATGCATATATAAGAATATCCCCATCATTCCGGGACACCCTTTGGATATGATATAAATTTCGAAGTACTAAAGCATCCAGTACTTTGGATGGGGTTTGTTAGGCCCAATAGATCTATCTTTAGGATTCGCGTCAATTAGGGTGTCTGTTCCCCAATTCTTAGATTACCAGACTTAATAAAAAGGGGCATATTCGATTTCGATAATTCAACCATAGAATGTAGTTTCACGTACTTGTGTCTATTTTGTAAATCATTTATAAAACCTGCATGTATTCTCATCCCAAAAATATTAAATTTTAAAAGTGGGACTATAACTCACTTTCACAGATTTTTACTTCGTCGGGAAGTAAGACTTGGCCACTGGTTGATTCACGAACCTATAACAATATATACATATATATCAAAGTATGTTCAAAATATATTTACAACACTTTTAATATATTTTGATGTTTTAAGTTTATTAAGTCAGCTGTCCTCGTTAGTAACCTACAACTAGTTGTCCACAGTTAGATATACAGAAATAAATCGATAAATATTATCTTGAATCAATCCACGACCCAGTGTATACGTATCTCAGTATTGATCACAACTCAAACTATACATATTTTGGAATCAACCTCAACCCTGTATAGCTAACTCCAACATTCACATATAGAGTGTCTATGGTTGTTCCGAAATATATATAGATGTGTCGACATGATAGGTCGAAACATTGTATACGTGTCTATGGTGTCTCAAGATTACATAATATACAATACAAGTTGATTAAGTTATGGTTGGAATAGATTTGTTACCAATTTTCACGTAGCTAAAATGAGAAAAATTATTCAATCTTGTTTTACCCATAACTTCTTCATTTTAAATCCGTTTTGAGTGAATCAAATAGCTATGATTTCATATTGAACTCTATTTTATGAATCTAAACAGAAAAAGTATAGGTTTATAGTCGGAAAAATAAGTTACAAGTCGTTTTTGTAAAGGTAGTCATTTCAGTCGAAAGAACGACGTCTAGATGACCATTTTAGAAAACATACTTCCACTTTGAGTTTAACCATAATTTTTGGATATAGTTTCATGTTCATAATAAAAATCATTTTCTAAGAATAACAACTTTTAAATCAAAGTTTATCATAGTTTTTAATTAACTAACCCAAAACAGCCCGCGGTGTTACTACGACGGCGTAAATCCGGTTTTACGGTGTTTTTTGTGTTTCCAGGTTTTAAATCATTAAGTTAGCATATCATATAGATATAGAACATGTGTTTAGTTAATTTTAAAAGTCAAGTTATAAGGATTAACTTTTGTTTGCGAACAAGTTTAGAATTAACTAAACTATGTTCTAGTGATTACGAGTTTAAACCTTCGAATAAGATAGTTTTATATATATATGAATCGAATGATGTTATGAACATCATTACTACCTCAAGTTTAGTAGGTAAACCTACTGGAAGTGACAAGAAATGATCTAGCTTCAAAGGATCTTGGATGGCTTGAAAGTTCTTGAAGTAGGATCTTGACACAAAAACAAGTTCAAGTAAGATTTTTACTCGAATTAAGATAGTTTATAGTTATAGAAATTGAATCAAAGTTTGAATATGAATATTACCTTGAATAAGAAAGATAACCTACTGTATATAACAAAGGTTTCTTGATCTTAGATGATTACTTGGAATGGATTAGAAAGCTTGGAAGTAAATTAGTAAACTTGAAGGGATTTTTGAAGTGTTCTTGAAGTGTTCTTCCTATGATGATTATAGCTTGATTCTTGAAGTGATTTTTGATGAAGATGATGATTAACTACTGGAAAAATACGTTCATAATAGTGTGTGTGTGTGTGTGTGTTGAGAGAGAATTAGAAAGAGAATTGGAAGTGAAATGGAGTGAATGATGAGTGGTAATTGGTGAGTGGTGAGTGGGGTTAAAAGGAGTTCTAGTTAGTTGACTAGCTCATGGTAGAAGTTAAAATTGATTAGTCATACATGACATAATCAAGAGTAGAATCCCATGCTAGTTCCTATTGGTATATACCCATAGTAAATACGTTTTGAAGCTGTGTATAATACGGGTAAGAATACGACTAGAATTCTTGATGAAAGAAAAGAATGGGAAAGTAACTGTAACCATTTTCGTTAAGTATGAGTGTTTTGATATATGTCTTAAAGTCTTCCAAAAGTATTTTAATACATCTAAATACACTACATGTATATACATTTTAACTGAGTCGTTAAGTCATCATTAGTCGTTACATGTAAGTGTTGTTTTGAAACCTTTAAGTTAACGATCTCAATTAATGTTTTTTACCCATTGTTTATTATATCTAATGAGATGTTAAATTATTATATTATCATGATATTATGATATATTAATATATCTTAATATGATATATATACATTTAAATGTCGTTACAACGATAATCGTTACATATATGTCTCGTTTCGAAATCCTTAAGTTAGTAGTCTTGTTTATATGTATATAACTCATTGTTAATATACTTATGGAGATACTTACTTATCATAATCTCATGTTAACCATATGTATATCCATATATATATATCGTCATGTCGTTTTTACAAGTTTTAACATTCGTGAATCGCCGGTCAACTTGTGTAGTCAATTGTCTATATGAAACATATTTCAATTAATCAAGTCTTAACAAGTTTGATTACTTAACATGTTGGAAACATTTAATCATGTAAATATCAATCTCAATTAATATATATAAACATGGAAAAGTTTGGGTCACCACAGTACCTACCCGTTAAATAAATTTCATCCCGAAATTTTAAGCTGTTGAAGGTGTTGACGAATCTTCTGGAAATAGATGCGGGTATTTCTTCTTCATCTGAACTTCACGCTCCCAGGTGAACTCGGGTCCTCTATGAGCATTCCATCGAACCTTAACAATTGGTATCTTGTTTTGCTTAAGCCTTTTAACCTCACGATCCATTATTTCGACGGGTTCTTCGATGAATTGAAGTTTTTCGTTGATTTGGATTTCATCTAACGGAATAGTGAGATCTTCTTTAGCAAAAAATTTCTTCAAATTCGAGACGTGGAAAGTGTTATGTACAGCCGCGAGTTGTTGAGGTAACTCAATTCGGTAAGCTACTGGTCCGACACGATCAATAATCTTGAATGGTCCAATATACCTTGGATTTAATTTCCCTCGTTTACCAAATCGAACAACGCCTTTCCAAGGTGCAACTTTAAGCATGACCATCTCTCAAATTTCAAATTTTATATCTTTTCTTTTAATGTCAGCGTAGCTCTTTTGTCGACTTTGGGCGGTTTTCAACCGTTGTTGAATTTGGATGATCTTCTCGGTAGTTTCTTGTATAATCTCCGGACCCGTAATCTGTCTATCCCCCACTTCACTCCAACAAATCGGAGACCTGCACTTTCTACCATAAAGTGCTTCAAACGGCGCCATCTCAATGCTTGAATGGTAGCTGTTGTTGTAGGAAAATTCTGCTAACGGTAGATGTCGATCCCAACTGTTTCCGAAATCAATAACACATGCTCGTTGCATGTCTTCAAGCGTTTGTATCGTCCTTTCGCTCTGCCCATCAGTTTGTGGATGATAGGCAGTACTCATGTCTAGACGAGTTCCTAATGCTTGCTGTAATGTCTGCCAGAATCTTTAAATAAATCTGCCATCCCTATCAGAGATAATAGAGATTGGTATTCCATGTCTGGAGACGACTTCCTTCAAATACAGTCGTGCTAACTTCTCCATCTTGTCATCTTCTCTTATTGGTAGGAAGTGTGCTGATTTGGTGAGACGATCAACTATTACCCAAATAGTATCAAAACCACTTGCAGTCCTTGGCAATTTAGTAATGAAATCCATGGTAATGTTTTCCCATTTCCATTCCGGGATTTCGGATTGTTGAAGTAGACCTGATGGTTTCTGATGCTCATCTTTGACCTTAGAACACGTCAAACATTCTCCTACGTATTTAGCAACATCGGCTTTCATACCCGGCCACCAAAAATGTTTCTTGAGATCCTTGTACATCTTCCCCGTTCCAGGATGTATTGAGTATCTGGTTTTATGAGCTTCTCTAAGTACCATTTCTCTCATATCTCCAAATTTTGGTACCCAAATCCTTTCAGCCCTATACCGGGTTCCATCTTTCCGAATATTAAGATGCTTCTCCGATCCTTTGGGTATTTCATCCTTTAAATTTCCCTCTTTTAAAACTCCTTATTGTGCCTCCTTTATTTGAGTAGTAATGTTATTATGAATCATTATATTCATAGATTTTACTCGAATGGGTTCTCTGTCCTTCCTGCTCAAGGCATCGGCTACCACATTTGCCTTCCCCGGGTGGTAACGAATCTCAAAGTCGTAATCATTCAATAATTCAATCCACCTACGATGCCTCATATTCAGTTGTTTCTGATTAAATATGTGTTGAAGACTTTTGTGGTCGGTATATATAATACTTTTGACCCCATATAAGTAGTGCCTCCAAGTCTTTAATGCAAAAACAACCGCGCCTAATTCCAAATCATGCGTCGTATAATTTTGTTCGTGAATCTTCAATTGTCTAGACGCATAAGCAATCACCTTCGTTCGTTGCATTAATACACAACCGAGACCTTGCTTTGATGCATCACAATAAATCACAAAATCATCATTCCCTTCAGGCAATGACAATATAGGTGCCGTAGTTAGCTTTTTCTTCAATAACTGAAACGCTTTCTCTTGTTCATCATTCCATTCAAATTTCTTCCCTTTATGCGTTAATGCAGTCAAGGGTTTTGCTATTCTGGAAAAGTCTTGGATGAACCTTCTGTAGTAACCAGCTAGTCCTAAAAACTGGCGTATGTGTTTTGGAGTTTTCGGGGTTTCCCACTTTTCAACAGTTTCTATCTTTGCCGGATCCACCTTAATACCTTCTTTGTTCACTATGTGACCGAGGAATTGAACTTCTTCCAACCAAAATGCACACTTTGAAAACTTAGCGTACAATTCTTCCTTCCTCAATACTTCTAACACCTTTCTCAAATGTTCACCGTGTTCTTGGTCATTCTTTGAGTAAATAAGTATGTCATCAATGAAACCAATGACAAACTTGTCAAGGTATGGTTCACACACTCGGTTCATAAGGTCCATGAACACAGCTGGTGCATTAGTTAAACCAAACGGCATGACCATAAACTCGTAATGACCGTAACGTTTTCTGAAAGCAGTCTTTGGAATATCATCTTCTTTCACCCGCATTTGATGATACCCGGAACGTAAGTCAATCTTTGAATAAACAGACGAGCCTTGTAGTTGATCAAATAAGTCGTCGATTCTCGGTAGTGGGTAGCGGTTCTTGATGGTAAGTTTGTTCAACTCTCGGTAGTCGATACACAACCTGAGTGTACCATCTTTCTTCTTGACAAACAAAACAGGAGCTCCCCACGGTGATGTGCTTGGTCGAATGAAACCACGCTCTAAAAGTTCTTGTAATTGGCTTTGCAGTTCTTTCATCTTGCTGGGTGCGAGTCTGTAAGGAGCACGAGCTATTGGTGCAGCTCCTGGTACAAGATCTATTTGAAATTCAACGGATCGATGTGGGGGTAATCCCGGTAATTCTTTCGGAAATACATCGGGAAATTCTTTTGCAATGGGAACATCATTGATGCTCTTTTCTTCAGTTTGTACTTTTTTGACGTGTGCTAGAACAGCATAGCAACCTTTTCTTATTAGTTTTTGTACCTTCAAATTACTAATAAGATGTAGCTTCGTGTTGCCCTTTTCTTCGTACACCATTAAGGGTTTTCCTTTTTCTCGTATAATGCGAATTGCATTTTTATAACAAACGATCTCTGCTTTCACTTCTTTCAACCAGTCCATACCGATTATCACATCAAAACTCCCTAACTCTACAGGTATCAAATCAATCTTAAATGTTTCGCTAACCAGTTTAATTTCTCGATTCCGACATATATTATCTACTGAAATTAATTTACCATTTGCTAATTCGAGTAAAAATTTACTATCCAAAGGCATCAATGGACAACGTAATTTAGCACAAAAATCTCTACTCATATAGCTTCTATCCGCACCCGAATCAAATAAAACGTAAGCAGATTTATTGTCAATAAGAAATGTACCCGTAACAAGCTCCGGGTCTTCCTGTGCCTCTGCCGCATTAATATTGAAAACTCTTCCGCGGCCTTGTCCATTCGTGTTCTCCTGGTTCGGGCAATTTCTAATAATGTGGCCCGGTTTTCCACATTTATAAAAAACTACATTGGCATAACTTGCTCCGACACTATTTCCTCCGCCATTACTCGTTCCGACACCATTTGTTCCTTTCGTTCTATTAACCCCTGGTCCGTAGACCTCACACTTCGCCGCGCTATGACCATTTCTTTTACACTTGTTGCAAAATTTGGTGCAGAACCCCGAGTGATACTTTTCACACCTTTAGCATAGCTGCTTCTGATTGTTGTTTTTGTTGCAGTTATTATTGTTGTTGGGATGATTGTTGTAGTTGCTGTTGTTGTTGTTGTTGTTGTTGTTGTTGTTGGGCCGTTTGTTGTAGTTGCGATTGATGTTGCGATTGTTGGGATAATTGTTGCGATTATTGTTGTAATTGCTGTTGTTGTTATATTGGTGATTCTTATCACCGTTTTCTTCCCACTTTCTTTTGACTTGCTTCACATTGGCCTCTTCAGCAGTCTGTTCTTTAATTCTTTCTTCAATCTGGTTCACTAGTTTGTGAGCCATTCTACATGCCTGTTGTATGGAGGCGGGCTCGTGTGAACTAATATCTTATTGGATTCTTTCCGGTAATCCTTTCACAAACGCGTCGATCTTCTCTTCCTCATCTTCGAATGCTCCCGGACACAATAGGCACAATTCTGTGAATCGTTTTCGTACGTGGTAATATCAAATCCTTGGGTTCGTAACCCTCTAAGTTCTGTCTTGAGCTTATTGACCTCGGTTCTGGGACGGTACTTCTCGTTCATCAAGTGCTTGAATACTGACCACGGTAGTGCGTACGCATCGTCTTGTCCCACTTGCTCTAGATAGGTATTCCACCATGTTAACGCAGAACCTGTGAAGGTATGCGTAGCGTACTTCACTTTGTCCTCTTCAGTACACTTACTTATGGAAAACACCGATTCGACCTTCTCGGTCCACCGTTTCAATCCAATCGGTCCTTCGGTTCCATCAAATTCCAAAGGTTTGCAGGCAGTGAATTCTTTGTAGGTGCATCATACACGATTTCCTGTACTGCTAGATCCAAGGTTATTGTTGGTATGTAGCGCAGCCTGTACTGCGGCTATGTTTGAAGCTAGAAAAGTACGGAATTCCTCTTCATTCATATTCACGGTGTGTCGAGTAGTCGGTGCCATTTCCTTCAAAATAGTCAAATGGAACAAGTTAATCATACAGAATATTAAGAGTAGTTAATAGTATTTCGTAGCATAATATGAACTCATTTATAAAAGCTTTTTCTTCATATTAGCGTTTTATAAGTTTAAATTCGGGTAGTACCTACCCGTTAAGTTCATACTTAGTAGCTAATATACAATTTAACTACTACAATTCTATATGAAAAACTGATTATAATAATATTCCGCGTTCAAACTTTTACACAATATTTTACAAACTTACAATACCGCTTATTTTACATATAGCATGAAATATAGCACACAATAAATTTGATACAAGATGGTTGTGAAGATAATTCTAGCTAGTACACAAGTCGTTCAACAAAGGCAATAAAGACACATAATTCATACGTCCAGAAACAAGTCATGCATTCTGGTTTTACTAGGATTACTTCCCATCCTTGGTCTTGTGGAACATAACCGTTATGGCCGTTGATAAGACAGCGTGTTGTAACGTCGTCAAAGGGACGAGGGTTACGTAATGTCCAACAGTCCCGTAACAATCTAAAAACCTCATTTCTTACCCCAATTACCGACTCCGTCACTTGTGGGAATGTTTTGTTTAATAGTTGTAGCCCGATGTTCTTGTTCTCACTTTGGTGAGAAGCGAACATTACTAATCCGTAAGCATAACATGCTTCTTTATGTTGCATGTTAGCCGCTTTTTCTAAATCATGAAGTCCAATATTCGGATATATTGAGTCAAAATAATTTCTTAACCCATTGCGTAAAATAGCATTTGGGTTCCCCGCAATATGTGCGTCAAAGTAAACACATCGTAACTTATGGATTTCCCAATGTGATATCCCCCATCTTTCGAACGAAAGCCTTTTATAAACCAAGGCATTCTTGGAACGTTCTTCGAATGTCTTACAAACTGATCTCGCCTTAAATAGTTGTGCCGAAGAATTCTGACCGACTTTAGACAAGATTTCATCAATCATGTCTCCGGGTAGGTCTCTTAAAATATTGGGTTGTCTATCCATTTTGTGTTTTTATACTGTAAAATAGACAAGAGTTAGATTCATAAAAAAAATACTTATTAATACAAGCAATTTTTACATATATCATAAAGCATAAGCACACTATATTACTTATATTACACCACACGAATACAACTATCTTATTCCGACTCGCTTGTTTCTTCTTCTTCGGTTTTGGTTCGTTTTGCCAAGTTTCTAGGGATATATGATGTTCCCCTAATACAAGCCGTCGTTATCCACATTGGTTTAGAAAAACCTGGTGGTTTAGAGGTTCCCGGGTCATTGTTACAACTTAAGGACTTCGGGGGTTGACGATACATATAAAGTTCATCGGGGTTGGAATTAGATTTCTCTATTTTTATGTCCTTTCCCTTATTATTTTCTTTTGACTTTTTAAATTTAGTTGGGGTAATTTCTATAACATCATCGGAATTCTCGTCGGAATCCGATTCATCGGAGAATTGGTAATCCTCCCAATATTTTGCTTCCTTGGCGGAAACACCATTGACCATAATTAACCTTGGTCGGTTGGTTGAGGATTTTCTTTTACTTAACCGTTTTATTATTTCCCCCACCGGTTCTATTTCTTCATCCGGTTCCGATTCTTCTTCCGGTTCCGATTCTTCTTCCGGTTCCGACTCTTCTTCCGGTTCCTCTTCGGGAACTTGTGAATCAGTCCACGAATCATTCCAATTTACATTTGACTCTTCATTATTATTAGGTGAGTCAATGGGACTTGTTCTAGAGGTAGACATCTATCACATAATATCAAACGCGTTAAAAGATTAATATATCACATAATATTCACATGTTAAAAATATATAGTTTCCAACAAAATTTGTTAAGCAATCATTTTTCAAGTAAACACGGTCGAAGTCCAGACTCACTAATGCATCCTAACAAACTAGATAAGACACACTAATGCAAAATTCTGGTTCTCTAAGACCAACGCTCGGATACCAACTGAAATGTCCCGTTCTTATTGATTAAAAACGTTCCATATTAATTGATTTCGTTGCGAGGTTTTGACCTCTATAGAGACGTTTTTCAAAGACTGCATTCATTTTAAAACAAACCATAACCTTTATTTCATCAATAAAGGTTTAAAAAGCTTTACGTAGATTATCAAATAATGATAATCTAAAATATCCTGTTTACACACGACCATTACATAATGGTTTACAATACAAATATGTTACAACAAAATAAGTTTCTTGAATGCAGTTTTTACACAATATCATACAAGCATGGACTCCAAATCTCGTCCTTATTTAAGTATGCGACAGCGGAAGCTCTTAATAATCACCTGAGAATAAACATGCTTAAAACGTCAACAAAAATGTTGGTGAGTTATAGGTTTAACCTATATATATCAAATCGTAACAATACACCACAAGATTTCATATTTCAATACACATCCCATACATAGAGATAAAAATCATTCATATGGTGAACACCTGGTAACCGACATTAACAAGATGCATATATAAGAATATCCCCATCATTCCGGGACACCCTTCGGATATGATATAAATTTTGAAGTGCTAAAGCATCCGGTACTTTGGATGGGGTTTGTTAGGCCCAATAGATCTATCTTTAGGATTCGCGTCAATTAGGGTGTCTGTTCCCTAATTCTTAGATTACCAGACTTAATAAAAAGGGGCATATTCGATTTCGATAATTCAACCATAGAATGTAGTTTCACGTACTTGTGTCTATTTTGTAAATCATTTATAAAACCTGCATGTATTCTCATCCCAAAAATATTAGATTTTAAAAGTGGGACTATAACTCACTTTCACAGATTTTTACTTCGTCGGGAAGTAAGACTTGGCCACTGGTTGATTCACGAACCTATAACAATATATACATATATATCAAAGTATGTTCAAAATATATTTACAACACTTTTAATATATTTTGATGTTTTAAGTTTATTAAGTCAGCTGTCCTCGTTAGTAACCTACAACTAGTTGTCCACAGTTAGATATACAGAAATAAATCGATAAATGTTATCTTGAATCAATCCACGACCCAGTGTATACGTATCTCAGTATTGATCACAACTCAAACTATACATATTTTGGAATCAATCTCAACCCTGTATAGCTAACTCCAACATTCACATATAGAGTGTCTATGGTTGTTCCGAAATATATATAGATGTGTCGACATGATAGGTCGAAACATTGTATACGTATCTATGGTGTCTCAAGATTACATAATATACAATACAAGTTGATTAAGTTATGGTTGGAATAGATTTGTTACCAATTTTCACGTAGCTAAAATGAGAAAAATTATCCAATCTTGTTTTACCCATAACTTCTTCATTTTAAATCCGTTTTGAGTGAATCAAATTGCTATGGTTTCATATTGAACTCTATTTTATGAATCTAAACAGAAAAGTATAGGTTTATAGTCAGAAAAATAAGTTACAAGTCATTTTTGTAAAGGTAGTCATTTCAGTCGAAAGAACGACGTCTAGATGACCATTTTAGAAAACATACTTCCACTTTGAGTTTAACCATAATTTTTGGATATAGTTTCATGTTCATAATAAAAATCATTTTCTCAGAATAACAACTTTTAAATCAAAGTTTATCATAGTTTTTAATTAACTAACCCAAAACAGCTCGCGGTGATACTACGACGGCGTAAATCCGGTTTTACGGTGTTTTTCGTGTTTCCAGGTTTTAAATCATTAAGTTAGCATATCATATAGATATAGAACATGTGTTTAGTTAATTTTAAAAGTCAAGTTAGAAGGATTAACTTTTGTTTGCGAACAAGTTTAGAATTAACTAAACTATGTTCTAGTGATTACGAGTTTAAACTTTCGAATAAGATAGTTTTATATATATGAATCGAATGATGTTATGAATATCATTACTACCTCAAGTTTAGTAGGTAAACCTACTGGAAGTGACAAGAAATGATCTAGCTTCAAAGGATCTTGGATGGCTTGAAAGTTCTTGAAGTAGGATCATGACACAAAAACAAGTTCAAGTAAGATTTTTACTCGAATTAAGATAGTTTATAGTTATAAAAATTGAATCAAAGTTTGAATATGAATATTACCTTGAATAAGAAAGATAACCTACTGTATATAACAAAGGTTTCTTGATCTTAGATGATTACTTGGAATGGATTAGAAAGCTTGGAAGTAAATTAGTAAACTTGAAGGGATTTTTGAAGTGTTCTTGAAGTGTTCTTCCTATGATGATTATAGCTTGATTCTTGAAGTGATTTTTGATGAAGATGATGATTAACTACTGGAAAAATACGTTCATAATAGTGTGTGTGTGTGTTGAGAGAGAATTAGAAAGAGAATTGGAAGTGAAATGGAGTGAATGATGAGTGGTAATTGGTGAGTGGTGAGTGGGGTTAAAAGGAGTTCTAGTTAGTTGACTAGCTCATGGTAGAAGTTAATATTGATTAATCATACATGACATAATCAAGAGTGGAATCCCATGCTAGTTCCTATTGGTATATACCCATAGTAAGTACGTTTTGAAGCTGTGTATAATACGGGTAAGAATACGACTAGAATTCTTGATGAAAGAAAAGAATGAGAAAGTAACTGTAACCATTTTCGTTAAGTATGAGTGTTTTGATATATGTCTTGAAGTCTTCCAAAAGTATTTTAATACATCTAAATACACTACATGTATATACATTTTAACTGAGTCGTTAAGTCATCGTTAGTCGTTACATGTAAGTGTTGTTTTGAAACCTTTAAGTTAACGATCTCAATTAATGTTGTTAACCCATTGTTTATTATATCTAATGAGATGTTAAATTATTATATTATCATGATATTATGATATATTAATATATCTTAATATGATATATATACATTTAAATGTCGTTACAACGATAATCGTTACATATATGTCTTGTTTCGAAATCCTTAAGTTAGTAGTCTTGTTTATATGTATATAACTCATTGTTAATATACTTATGGAGATACTTACTTATCATAATCTCATGTTAACCATGTGTATATCCATATGTATATCGTCATGTCGTTTTTACAAGTTTTAACGTTCGTGAATCGCCGGTCAACTTGGGTGGTCAATTGTCTATATGAAACATATTTCAATTAATCAAGTCTTAACAAGTTTGATTGCTTAACATGTTGGAAACATTTAATCATGTAAATATCAATCTCAATTAATATATATAAACATGGAAAAGTTCGGGTCACTACAATGATACCATTTGGGTGAATGTTGACCGACTCACAAAATCAGCTCATTTCTTACCGATTAAGGAAACAGATTCGATAGAGAAGCTTACTCGTTTGTATTTGAAGGGGATTATTTCAAGGCATGGTGTTCCTGTATCTATTATTTCAGACCGAGATAGTCGATTTATATCGAGGTTTTGGCAACCCTTACAGGAAGCTTTAGGAACTAAATTGGATATGAGCACCGCTTATCACCCGCAGACGGATGGTCAGAGTGAAAGGACCATTCAAACATTGGAAGACATGTTACTAGCATGCGTGATTGATTTTGGTAATGGGTGGGATAGATACTTGCCATTGGCTGAATTTTCTTATAATAACAGTTATCATGGAAGTATTGAAGCCACACCGTTTGAAGCTCTGTATGGTAGAAAGTGTAGGTCTCCTATCTGTTGGAATAAGGTTGGGGATGCTCAACTCACAGGCCCAGAAGTTATTCATGAGACTATCGAGAAAATCGTACAGATTAAAGAAAGATTGAGAACTGCCAGAAATCGGCAAAAGAGTTATGCCAATAAGTGAAGGAACGATATTGAATTTCAGGTCAGTAACCATGTTATGTTAAAGGTTTCACCTTGGAAGGGTATGATACATTTTGGTAAAAGGGTAAAGTTGAGTCCTCGTTTTGTTGGACCTTTTGAGAATATTGAGAGAGCTGGTCCGGCGGCTTATCGTTTAAAGTTGCCACAAGAACACAGTACCGTTCACGATGTTTTTCATGTATCGAATTTAAAGAAGTATTTGGCCGAGGCCGATAAGACTATTCCTCTGGAGGAACTTCATGTTGATAAGCAACTACATTTTATTGAGGAACCTGTCGAAATTATGGACCGAGAGGTTAAGACTCTCAAGCAGAGCAAAATTCCTATTGTTGAGTTAGGTGGAATGCCAGACGCGGTCCCAAGTTCACTTGGGAGTGTGGAGGTCAGATGAAGCAGAAGTACCAGCATTTGTTCCCAGATGCCGAGTCAACCCCTGCACCTGCTTAAATTTCGGGACGAAATTTCCGAAACGGGAAGGTACTGTAACGACCCTACTTTTTCCGTTATCTTTTACCGTTAATTATTTAACGTCCGTTAATTGTTATTCATGCCACGTCATTTCCATGATCTATATTATTATTTTAGTAATAATATATTAATTATTATGTGTTAAATGAATATTTGTATTCATATTTTAAATTGTACGTTTATATGTGTCGCGTATTTCTATCCTGCGAATCTTTTCGGTTTTCAAACCAACGGTCAAGATTTTGGGGTTTTTAAGTCCTAATTATTTTAAATATGATATTTTAGTGTCATATGATTATATATAGTGTTTATATATTTTATTCGTCGCGTATTTGTTATCTCTCCGAAAAATTAATCGCGTAGTAGCGTTTTCGCGTTTCGGGCTTCGTTCGGGCGATCGGGCCACAAGTATTCTTCCATTTGGCCAAAGTGGGCCATGAAGGGCCCACCCCTCTCAAAAATTCGGCCAAAACTAGCCCCTTGTCCCATATTTATTTTTTTTTCAATTTTGCTTTCATTTTATTTCTCATTCTATTCTAAACCTAAATCAAGTAAGTCTTCTTTTCTCTCATCCTCCCTTTTTCTTTTTTTGAGCCATCACTTACCACTAACATCATCATCATCATCCATTAAAATTCTTGCTTGGATCATAGGGCTTTACACATAATCGGATTGCTCTCATTCTCCTCTACGCGTTCATATCACTTGATTATTGATTAGGGTATAAACCCTAACCCTAGCTTTTCAATTTTTCATTTATTTTTCTGTTTTATGTGATATTATGATAGTATGATGCTTATATGTTATTGTATTGTTGATTGTATGCGTAGAAATGCTCGATTATATATGTTTTCGGTTTGATTGATTTGGGACAGCGGTTTGTTTGTTATTTTCTGAGAACATAACTGATATAAAAGTGAAATTAAAGTGTTTAGATGATTTCATCTCATCAAGACATTAATTTTAGACTCCGAATTCATGTTATTTCGATTCCCGGAGCTCAAGATATGATTAAAATGGTGTTTAATTGAAATTAAAATATAAAAACGAATTGAACCAGGTGTGGACTGACTTTGTTTCCATTTTTAGAGTATTTAGGGTGTACTAGTGTGTTAGGATTGATGATGGGATGAACTTTCATGTTCGGGTCATCGAAATCCGAGCCACGGATTACCCGTTATGACTAAAACACGTTTTTGAGCGGATTAAAGGCCCAAACTGATTAAGGGATGTAAGTCACGAATTGGTGACTGTTCTTGGGATGTTCTTAAGCACACTAAGGTGTCGGGTGGGTTGGTTAGGCGAAGATATATATAAGGCTCGCCAAAAACCGATTCCCGGGGCTCATGTTATGACCCGATGAACTTTTAATTAAAACTTATGGTTATTAATTATGACTTATGATAAAAATAATGAATTTCATTATTAATAAATTACTTATGATATAAAAAGTAATTAATTTAATTTAAGACTTATGATATATATTTATTATATCATTTATTAATTAATTATGATTTAATTAAACTTTTAATTAAACTTATGATTAATAATACTTTTATTATTAATGGAAAATACTTATGATAAGTATTAAACTTATATTATGAAATTATTATAATAAGACTTATAATAAGGATTAATTAATTATTTAATTATTATAAGGCTTAGTTAGTATTTAATTATAATTTAATTATTAAATACTTATGATTTAATAATTATAATTAGAAACTTATGATATGATTAATAATTCATTATTAATTAATAATACTTATGATATGATTTAAAATTTGTTATTAATTAATAATACTTATATTATGACTAATATTTAATTAATTAATTAAATACTTATGTTATATTAATTATATCATTTAAACTTATATTAACTTTAATAATTCATTTTAATTTAATTAAACTTATGTTATGACATAATTAGACATATTTAACTTTAATCAACATTATAACTTACATTATTATTACAACTTACACTTTTAAAATTAACGTTGACTATGTTTGACCAAGGTTGACTTTTGAGTTGACTTTCGGTTGACTTTGACTTTCAGTTGACTTTTGTTGACTTTCTAAATAAGGAAACTTTTCTAACTTAAAACTTTCTAAAAATAGAAACTTTCTAAATTTGGAAACATTCCAAAAATAGAAACTTTCCAAAAATAGAAACTTTCCTAAAATAGAAACTTTCCAAAAATAGAAATTTTCCAAAAATAGAAACTTTCCAAAAATAGAAACTTTCTAAAAATAGAAAATGTGTGTCCGTACGCTGTTCCGATCAAACCGATGCATGTTGAGTGTTGTTCTATGTCTACTTGCAACATGTACAATAGCTATCATACTAAGACTTGACCTAAGTTAGTTATTTATATCGACCTGCTTTATTTATAGGTCGTCGTTGTGATCATTCCTGATCACTTTACTTCATTTGCTGTTCGCATGTTTGTGTGGTTACTTCGTTTGCTATTAAGGTGAGTTATAGTCTCATTTTCTATTTTAAATCTTTTGGGATGAGAATACATGCAATTTATTTTATATTTTGGACACAAGTGGAAGTTGGTTTAAATTATTCATTGTGAGTTGAACAAAAATATTCCCTAGTCTGGTAACTGTAATCACTGGTTTCTACTGGTGAACGCGAATCCTACGGATAGATCTATCGGGTTTGATAACCCCATTTCGAGCTAGTTGCGCTAGCAATTTATAATCGGAATGTTTAGTACTTCGTAATTTGTTGTAGATACACTTCTTCGGTGTATATTATTTATTGTGTTTGGCAAGGGTAAATAAATGGTTAAGTGGTTACCAGGTGGCTCATGGTAAATGGAATAATATTTTTATATGTTTTCTAGCATATAATTTTGTGGTCCAAAAAGGAGTTTTTATGTTTTCAAACATAAAGTTTTATTTGTTCAAATTAAATATTGTTTGCAATATTAAACCTATAATTCATTCAACATTTTTGTTGACAGTTACTCGCATGTTTTATTCTCAGGTTCATGATTGATTGCTTCCGCTGTGCTTAGAGAGTCTGCATATTTTTGATGGCAGCTTTTGTTAAACAATAACTTGCATTCTATTTTGATACATTTAATAGTGGATGCTGTTGACTTTGTTTTGGTCAACTTTTAGTTAAGTAATAATGTATGGTTTTTCTAAACTTACATATTTTGATAGGTTTCCTTTATAGGAAATCATTTTTAAATAAAGAATGCAAGGTTATTTATTAAATTCATATAGAGTTATGATCAAGCTGTGGGACCAAGATAACGATGGTCGTCAAGTGTACTTTGACGGGTCGTTAAACTAATGGAGGATAACTCCAAACCTGTGGTGCAACGACAAAGGAGGTTGAACCCGCACATGCAAGAAGTCATGAAGAAAGAGATCATTAAGTTCCTCGATGCAGGTCTGATTTACCCGATCTCTGATAGTCCTTGGATTAGCCCGGTACACTGTGTACCTAAGAAAGGTGGTATGACTGTTACCATCAATGATAAAAATGAGTTAATTTCCACTAGGACTGTCACGGGGTGGCGTGTTTGTATTGACTATCGAAAGTTGAACGACGCCACACGTAAAGACCACTTCCTGTTACCTTTCATGGATCAAATGCTAGAGAGGTTAGCGGGAAACAGCTTTTATTGTTTTCTTGATGGTTTTTTGGGCTATTTCCAGATTCCTATCTCGCCCGAGGACCAGGAGAAAACTACTTTCACATGCCCGTATGGCACATTTTCATACCGACGCATGCTCTTTGGCCTTTGCAATGCTCCAGCCACTTTTCAAAGGTGTATGATGGCCATATTCCACGATATGATAGAGGATTGTATGGAGGTGTTCATGGATGACTTTTCAGTCTTCGGTGACACTTTTGATTCATGCCTTCTTAATTTGGAACGGATGTTGGAACGGTGTGAGAAGTCTAATCTTGTGCTCAATTGGGAGAAGTGCCATTTCATGGTTCAAGGGGGCATAGTTCTCGGGCACAAGATTTCTAGGGATGGTATCGAGGTGGATCCAGCGAAGGTAATAGCTATTAAGAACCTTCCACCTCCCACCGATGTTAAGGGTGTTCAGATTTTTCTCGGGCACGCCGGTTTTTACCGGCGATTTATTAAAGATTTTTCTAAAATTGCTAACCCGATGAACAAACTCCTCGAAAAGGACACGCCGTGGAATTTCTCCGACGAGTGCCAAAAGGTATTCGATCTTCTTAAGGAGAAACTGATCAATGCACCAATCATAATTGCTCCGAATTGGTCCCTTCCATTCGAGCTTATGTGCGATGCTTCTGATTTTTCCGTTGGCTCTGTTTTGGGTCAAAGGGTCGAGAAACATTTCTGACCCATCTACTATGCAAGCAAGACCTTGCAGGGAGCGCAATTAAATTATACTACCACTGAAAAGGAGCTCCTTGTGGTGGTCTTTTCGTTTGATAAGTTCCGGTCCTACTTAGTCTTGTCTAAGGCTATAGTTTTTACGAACCATTCTGCTCTTAAGTACCTATTTTCGAAACCGGATGCGAAACCTCGACTGCTTAGATGGATCTTGCTTTTGCAAGAATTCAACATCGAGATCCGGGATAAGAAGGGTGCTGAAAATCTAGTGGCTGACCACTTGTCTAGACTCGAGAACCCAAATCTCGAAGTCCTTCACGAATCGAGTATCCATGATGATTTTCCCGATGAATATCTCATGGCGATGGACAAGGTGGACGATCCGTGGTACGTGGACATTGCTAATTATCTCGTTGGGGGATTCTTGGAAAAAGGGTGGTCGCATCAAAAGAGGAAGAAATTCTTCAGTGACCTTAAGTACTATTTCTGGGAGGCTCCCTATCTTTTTCGTTGTTGTCCCGATGGGGTTATCCGCCGGTACGTTTCCAGTGAGGAGTGTATGCGTATTTTGACCGAGTGCCATGTGGGCCTACCGGTGGGCATTTTGGACCCCAAATCACGGGGCGTAAAGTCTATGATGAAGGCTTCTTTTGGCCGACAATTTTCAAGGATGCTCACCGGATTTGAAAATCGGGCGATTCTTGTCAAAGGGCCGGTAAAGTCACCAAACGGGATGAGATGCCTCAACAAAGCATCCAAGTTTGTGAAGTATTTGATGTTTGGGGGATTGAATTTATAGGGCCATTTCCGAAATCTCAGAATTATAGTTACATACTCGTTGCCATTGACTACGTGTCTAAATGGGTTGAAGCGCAAGCTTTACCCACAAACGATGCACGAGTTATGATTTCCTTCCTTCAACGTTTATTCTCTCGATTTGGAACTCCTAAAGCTTTGATTAGCGATAGGGGTACTCATTTTTGTAACGCCCAACCCAAACTAGCGGACAAGTTGAGAACACCAATCGAGCTCTTAAAAGTATTCTTGAGAAAATTGTGGGGTCGAATCCGAAGGAGTGGGCGAATAAGCTCGATGAAGCTTTGTGGGCGTTTAGAACCGCCTTCAAAATGCCAATTGGAACCACTCCTTATCGGTTGGTTTATGGGAAAGCGTGCCATCTTCCGTTGGAGATTGAGCATAAGGCGATGTGGGTACTTAAAAAGTGCAATTTAGATTTGAAGGAAGCCGGACGTCTAAGGGCGGGCAATTGAATGAGCTTGGTGAATTACGCCTTGATGCGTATGAAAATTCGTTGATTTATAAGGAGAAAACCAAGCAATGGCATGATAGGAAGTTAAAGGGTTCAAAAGATTTTAATGAAGGCGATCGAGTGCTTTTGTTTAACTCTAGATTAAAGTTTTTACCGGGAAAACTTAAGTCCCGGTGGACGGGACCATTTGAGGTTGTTAAGGTGTACCCATACGGTACGATTTAGTTGAAAAATGCAAGCGGTACTACTTTTAAGGTTAATGGACATCGTGTAAAGAAATATTTTAATGGTCCGATGGAGATTGATGACGGGGTTCACGTTGAACCTGATCCTAAGGTTACTTGAAGTTGGAGACGAGTTTTGTGAACGACTCGTTAAACATGGTTCACATTGTTGTATAGTTTGTATTAATAGGTTTGATCACGGGTTTGCTGAGTCTTAAATGCTAAATGATTAATTATGATAGATTGCTTGTTATTTTGTTGGTTGTTTTGGTGTTTAAACGTATTTGAGTTTGCTGCATAGCTTAAAAAGTCGAGGTATCAGGATAAGTACATTGCCGCGGCGCGACATTTGGGGTCGCGGCGCGATATTTGAAGGGTTTGCGGAACAGAAAGTCACTTTAAAATGGTTTTTAAACACGTTAATTTCCGCGTCGTGAGGAATGCGGTCGCGGCGCGACGTTTCAAAGGTTTTGAGGTTCACGAATTTTTAAAGAATTAGAATCAGGTATGGTGTAACGCCGCGGCGCGGCCACTAATGTGGCGGTGCGATGTTTCTGCTGCACAGATTCCTACCCGACGGTCATTGTTTTAACTCACATGGGTCAACCCGACCACTACATAACCCGATGTAAATTTCATTCTATTTAGGGGTTTTTGGATCTGTTTTCACCCACTTTTGTTCACACTTTCCTCTCAGACAAAGTTAGAGCTCTCAAACCCTAGTTTCAATTAACACTAATTGCTACCTAATTTCTTCAATTCATTGTTCAATCATGCCGGTTAAGGTCCGATTTTGACTAATCTCTTGCTTTTTTTCTCTCATGTTTCTTGATTAATTGTATTAATTCTAGGGTTCATGTTTAAAATTTTAAGGGTTTTGTTTGATTGAAACTTTTATGCCTTAATATGTGATGAATTGTTGATGAATATGATATAATTGTGTTTTCTTCATGAATTCTTGTGTAGATTATGCATAATATTGATTCTTGAGATTTGGGTAGTGTTAAATCCGAATTTGATGTTGAATGTTTGGTGATTTTGTTTGTGAGGGAGATGTTTGCTAATAGATACATGTTTTAAGATAGTGTGGGGTGATTTGGGCGGGTTACATGTGATTTTGGAAATTGGTAAAGCATGATGATTTTTGTGATTTATGAGATGTTTACTTGGTTGTTGGAATAGTTTAATCTTCTTGGAATTGGTTAATTAACTTGATGAGTTTGTGAAATTGAGTTAAATGGGAGTTGTTTAATGAGGCACTTATATGATATAGTGTTTTGAGAATTGGTTTGAATTTGATACCATGGGACACAAACATATGTTGTGAATACTTGCTTTTGTCTAAATGCCTAATTGAAGTTGAGACGAGTATTAATGGTACTTGGTGCAAGTATGTGGAACATGTTGATTTTCCTAACGCTAACTTTTCAATGTTTTGTGTTTGGTTTGGTTTTTGTTTAATGTGTGTAGAGAAGCAGACTTGATGATCCATCATCCTCCACGGCTCAATCCCGAAGGGATGAAGAGCGAAGAACTAATCCGGAGATTTGGTTACAAAATGTTGGGGAGCAATTCTCGGAATATTTTGGATACATTTCAGCTCGGAATATTCAAGCGACTTGGTATTTTAGTTGGGATGAGTTGAATAGTGCATCTAGTGAGGTAAGGGAGGATATTGCTTATTGATAGTTATGCGAGGTGTATATAAAATAGCTATTATATTTTAGCAGAAAATACTATTAAATACGATACAATTTTACACAAGATATTTATTTATTTAGAGAATGGATATACTTAATCCTTGGTACAACACTTATAGGCAGTGTACCTAATCGTACAGTAGTGTAGTTTTTAGTAAGTTCGGTTCGTTCCACAGGGAAAATCTTTAAACAAAGCTTAACGCTATATTAGTTTACTTTTATAAAAATACAAATATATATATAAATAATATTATTATTATAAAGGGGGGTTTTTACCGTTTAATGACCGGTTTGTCGATTTTAAAACTTTAGTCGCAGTTAAAACCAAATGTAAAATATTAAAAATAAATACAAGACTTAAATTAAAGCGTAACGTAAATAACGATAATGAAATTGTGAATAATAAAAGTGCGATAAAATAAACTTGCGATAATTAAAAAGTACGATAATTAAAAGTGCAATAAATACAATAACAATAAAAATACGATAATTAGAAGTGCAATTAAATATAAAATAAAGGAAATTAAATATGAAATAAAAGAATTATGCTTATTTAAACTTTCGTAATCATGATGTTTGACGTGTTGATTTTAGTTTTATGCCCATGGGTTAATTGTCCTTTATCCTTTAATATGGCCGTCTGGTTTTTGTCCATAACAGTCCATCAGTCATAAATATAAAGTGCGAGTGTCCTCGTCAAATTATCCTTATACCCGAAGTTAAATATTCTAACTAATTGGGGACTTAAACTGTAACAAGATTTTAATACTTTGTTTAATAATTACACCAGGATGTCGACTGAGTGTAACCCAAGGTTTTAATATTTTGTTATCAATTATACCAAGTGTCCTTGTACATAATTTCACCCCTGTTTTAATTATTCTTGTGGCTATTAATCCATTCCCGTGTCCGGTTAAATGAACGATTATTCGTACATATAAATACCCCGCCCATCGTGTCCGATCGAGTGTATATGGTAATTTATAGGGACGCCCAATTGTAAATCTTTATATTAACATTAACAAACTATCATTTAGTTAAACAAATATAAAGCCCATTAATAGCCCATAATCTAATTTCCACAAGTGTCGTTCCTTTGTCCAAACCCCAATTATGGTACAAAGCCTAATTACCCAATTTTAGTAATTAGCCCAACATCATGATTACTTTGTTTTAAATAAGCATAATAATAACTTAGCTACGAGACATTAAATTAAAAAGGTTGAACATAACTTACAATGATTAAAAATAGCGTAGCGTTACACGGACAGAATTTCGACTTACACCCTTACAATATTCGCTAACATACCCTTATTATTAGGATTAAAATTAAAATTAAAATTAAAATTAAAATTAAAATTAAAATATAAATATAAATATTTACGTATAGATATAGAGAGGATGGATATATATGTTGGTTTTTGCGATCAGAATTCGTTTGCCTTTATAGGGAGTTTCAGAATTTGGGGCTCCGCGACTCGCGGCCCTTTTTGCCTTCAAACTCCGCGAGTCGCGGAGTTTGTAAATACAGCTCACTCCATTTTGGCTCTTTGTTTACCGACGGTTTATTATATAAATATAATATATATATATAATTTATATAATTAATTATATATTATATTATATTTATATACATAGTTAACTTGTAATTTTTAGTCCGTTGCGTCGAGCGTTGAGAGTTGACTCTGGTCCCGGTTCCGGATTTTCGAATGTCCTTGCGTACAATTTAATATCTTGTACTTTGCGTTTTGAATCTTGTACTCTTGTAATTTCGAGACGTTTCTTATCAATAATTGGAACCTCTTTGATTCTCTTTTGTACTTTTGAGCTTTTTGGTCGTTTGCGTCTTCAATTCGTCGAATCTGTCTTTTGTCTTCACATTTTATTATTTAAACGAATATCACTTGTAAATAGAACAATTGCAACTAAAAGCTTGTCTTTCTTGAGGAATAATGCTATGAAATATATGTTTGTTTTTAGCATTATCAAATATTCCCACACTTAAGCGTTGCTTGTCCTCAAGCAATATCGTCTTGAAATACTAGAATCACTTCTTTATTCTTCACACTTTGTACATCAGTGATTTCTATACGGCGGTATAAACAATGGTAGTAACGATATGGTTTACAGTCCCACATGACTATAAAAGTTTAGATCCATTAAGGAAATTGGATCTTTATGAAAACATTTGATCTTTTGAAAATTAAATCTAGTTTTTACCCTAGATAAGTTTTTCGGAATAACCCTTTACCGGTGTTTGCAAAATATTTTTGTGGGTTTGGTGGGTTTCAGATTTGAAAATTTTAGCTCAAAACTTGCAGTTTTGTGTCACCCACTTGCTAACCTTGTATTTGGAAAGCAACACGTCCAGTTTACTTATCCCGTATATTACCTTTCGGTAAACTACCGTCCGGTTGTAAAGGAAAGCGTTGAACAAGCAACTGTTAAGGCAATGTCCCCTGACATGCTTTTAATTATGGTCTATAACGTGTCGGACGCAATTACTATCCTTGGTAGGAGCAATAGTAAAGCTCACCCTTATGATTTTTCGGTCTGGCACAAGGTCCTGTCTTTGACCCCTATGCAACCACCGTTCTTACGGTTGAGACCCGATTTAGTTCAGGTGACCTAATGAATTCCAGGTGAATTCCTAGGATTTTACGTTCAATGGTAATGAACGCATTGAAAATAGGGTTTTCAGAAAACAAATCGGTTTGTAATTTTGATCAAAATATTTTCTCGTTCAAGCTCGAATTCAGATATCATTGAATTCCATGAGTTTGTAATTCTCAATCTTTAAGGTCAATCTCAAGGATTGAGTAATATCAGGCTTAAAAGCTGATTTTTGATCTTTTAAGGAGATTATCCTTTCTGGGGATCTGATTCATTAGTCTTATCCAGCTAATTTGCATGGTGCCCCCTATTTTATTAGATAAATCCTTCTCATGGTTAGGATAAATCTGACCACTTGGCGACCCTGTTTAATGCTGAGGTCCGTGGATTTCCTGCTGATTTTAGTGATGACTTTTCTAGATTTTTCGTCAACCTACAGCTGGTCTGGACGACAACTTCTTGACCTAAATCAAGAAGCGCGTGTCTTTTTCGGAAGACTTTACTTCCTTTTAATGATGGAATTGATTCATCGTGTAGATCCATCTTTCTTACAGTAAATCAGGTAAAACTTTTTAGTTTAGTCCAAAGCAAAAGTATTTTCAGTTATTTGTACAAAAATATGTGATATATGTTTTGAATAACTTGGAGAATTTTCCTACACTTGGCTTTTATTTTCCTTTTTATTGTCCTCTATTCCATTTTAAATGAATTTTAACATTTTGGTTTGTTTCTCAATTTATGTCCTTTCCGAGGTTACAATAATTTCGGTGTTAAAACCTAGTTTTATCGTTCATAAATATGTATAAACATGATTTTGAGTTCATTTAATTGAAAATTTTGAAAAATTTTACTAGAATTGGGTAGTCAGTATATAAGACTAGGACTGTTCTTTATTATCAGAGAGCACTAGATTCTAATACAACTACTGCTTTACTAGTATTTTTAATGGTAACCCAGTGTTTAAGATAAATATTTTAAAATCCGAAAGAATTTAACCCCTTCCCACACTTAAGATCTTGCAATGCCCTCATTTGCAAGAAATCAGTAACAATTTAAATTATTGAGGGTGATTTGTGTGAAAATGATTAAATTTTACCAAAGTTTCCAAATATATTGGCGTTTGTTTGCTGAATGATAAATGGTGCACATCATTGTTCATTCCGTCTTGTTGTTATTTCACATATATTTTGCATCTTGTCGTCAAAATTAGTTGCTTTTGCTGAACTTAATGCCAGTCTTTGAAAATGCATTGTTTTACCCTGTTGTGTACATAAGATAAACTGCAAACATATATACATATTTTTGATGTTTGGTATATTACCCCACATTCAAAAATTATTAAAATCTAAGAATAAAAGTTAGAAAATTATAAAAACTATTACAATATTAACATAAGTATTAAACGTATCAACATTACAAATTACAAAATAAATAAAACTAAGTAGACTAGGGATGATACTGATACCAATAGGGGTTCCATGCATAACCATAGGTGCTATAAAATGCTTTGGCTGGGTTATACGTAGGATACGGTGGTTGCATCTCTATAGACCAGGGAGGGAATATGGGTTTTGGAGTAGGAATATAGTTTCTACCTATATGTTGGCAATGAGCTATGATTTGATTTTGATGAACTTTCCAATCTTCAAATGCTCTCTGTCTAGCATTTTCGTACTCCTGTGAAGCTATAAACCTTTGCATTTCTTGCATTTCATTTCCCCCTCCTACATTACCTTGCTGTTGGTTTCTCTCAACCTGTGGATGTCTACCATGGTATTGTACTGCGGCGTTATTTCGCCTCTTCAAAACTTTCGCACCATGGTATACATTTAAACCTATTGTATCGCGGGGTTCTGGTTCTTCGACTAATAATCCCCCCCGACTTATATCCACACCGAGATATTCAGCAATCAAAGTAATAAAAATACCACCTCCTATTATGCTATGCGGTCTCATCCCCCTAACCATAGCTGATAAATAATAACCCACACAATAAGGTATACTTACAGCGCTTTGTGGGTCTCGAATACACATATGGTAAAACAAATCCTGTTCATTTACCTTTTCCTTGTTCTTACCTATTTGTGTAATCGAATTAGCTAAAAACCTATGAATCACTCTTAATTCAGCTCTATCTATATCCAAATAAGAGTAATTTCCCCCTTTGAATCGGTGATGGCTTGTCATTTGACTCCATACACCATGTGTATCAAAATTTTCATCTATCTTTCTACCATTTAGTATCAACCCTCTACAATCGTCAGATGCTAACTCCTCAGGCGTATATATACGTAAAGCCTGAGCCATGTCTAGTAAAGACATGTGGCGCATCGAACCTCCTAACAAAAATCTAATAAAAGATCGATCGGTTAAACTAGCTACCCGATCATTTAATTCTATACTACACAATAATTCTTCACACCATACTTTATATACAGGTCTACGCATGGTGAATAAACGTACCCAGTCGTTAAAAGTAGAATTACCATACCTCTGTGCAAGTAATTCCCTAATTGGCCCGGCCAATTCTACAGCTTCTAATGGTCCCCATTCTATGACCCTAGGTACCTCAACAACTTTAGAATGAAGAGTATGCAAACCCCTTTGGTATTTTGGATAATCTATCCAAAGTCTGTCAAATCTCAGGTTCGGATACAAATCTTCCAAGTGCATATCAGAAAATGTCATGACTGGATGAGGTATATCTTGTTTGTAGTAGTTATCCACCTCCTGTTGTTCCGCATTCTCAGCAGGAGCATTGCGAGCTTGGGATGAAGATTCACCCCTTTCAGTCTGCAAAACACATCAAACACAATTTTTGTGCATCCAAATATGCATTAGTGTCAGCAAAATCATCAATCAAAATAATTACAATGACATGATCAATTTATATCAAACTTAAGCTCATTTTCACATTTTTATCAAATCTACACTTTTTCAAATAAGCATATACGAAAATGTTCGCCAAGTTCATAAGCATTCAACTCAAATAACATGTCAAAATAATCATTACTAGCAATTAAACAAGTTTCAAATGGCATTATCTCTCAAAAATCAAGTTCATGAATTTTAGACTTGAAAAAGTCCACTTTAATTCTCAAAATCATGTTTAGGCTCAAAGTTTGGATCATTTAACTACCTAAACATGTTACACTACTTAATTTAGCAACAATTCATGACAAAAATCGGCCATAACCTGTTTATATCAAAAAGCCCCAAATTGCTCAAGAACACAAACCCTAGATTACTCAAAATTTGAAGTTTAAGGCTTCTAATCATGTTAAATAGCATCAATCTAGGTTATACAAGTATAATACATAAACAATTTAAGCATAATTACACTAAAAAGCATCAAAATCAAATTGGGGAAAAAATTGCTCAAGAACACTAATTTTCGGATTAAATGGTGTTTAGGTGTAGAAATTTACCGTTTTTCTTGAGTAATTCCTTGATAGCATCCTTCTCAACATGATTTTAGTAAAAGATTTGATGATTAACGGTTAAAAATTGTAATTTTGGGGGTGTTTTCTCGTGTATTTTCGGGTTTTATTTTCGCAGTATTTGGTTTTGTGGTGTGTGGACTGAGCTGTTCGTTCAGCTTTTATTTTTTTCTGTATTTTGGTCCTCCCGCGAGTCGCGGGGTTTAAACCTTCAAACTCCGCGAGTCGCGGAGTTTGTTATTTTTTTTTATATCTTATACTAATCAAAACAATTAAGTAATTAATTTTAAAATTTTGTTTCCCTTGTTATTTAGGACGAGGTCGTTTCAGATCGATGTCCTAGTCCGTCCCTCGACAAAATTTTAAAATTTGTCTTTTTGTAGCTATTGTTTTAAAAGCTAAGATTTTTGGTTTTTTAATGTTTTTGGCATACTTTAATTCAATAAGATTAAAAATAATGATAATAAAAGTTCTCGTCCCTCCCTTGAGTAAAGCAATTTCGGTTCAAAGACCTAGTCTTCAACTTACAACGAATTTTAAAAATCATATTTTTAACTTAATGAGATAAAGAAAATTTTTATTTTTAAATTCACACAATTTAAATATAAAATTCAAAATTAATATTAAAAATTCACACCAAACTTTAAAATTTGAAATGCATAAAATTAAAAATTCATATTTTTAACTTAATGAGATAAAGTAAATTTTTGTTTTTAAATTCACACAATTTAAATATAAAATTCAAAATTAATATTAAAAATTCACACCAAACTTTAAAATTTGAAATGCATAAAATTAAAAATTCATATTTTTTAAAAATTAAAGATTCACACCAAACATAATTTAAAAATTCATATTATAAATTCACACCAAACTTATATAAATTTTTCAAATATTTACAATTTTAAATATATTGTTTTTACAAAGTTTACAATATTAATTTAAGATTTATATATTAATTTTAAAAACATGGTAAAAATAAAATTAAAAATCTTTTTGGCTTTTTATCCCACTTTAATCAATCAAATATTATCAAAAATATGCGCTCCTCTTTTCGGTAAAGTAATTTCGGTTCCAAGACCTAATTTAACTCATGACGAATTTTTGAAATATTTTGGGTTGATTGATTAAAGATATTTATACCTTAAGAATAAACGTTAAATTTCGCAGTGATGTAATAAATTTTTGAATGATATCAATAATTTCGGTCGCCAAACCTAATTTTATTCAATACCAATTTAATAATTTATAGCGAACAAATTAGCGTTTATTATCAAAAGGTTAAAAATAAAAATAAAAATAAAGACTGTACAGACTTACATGTGAAATAAATTTCTTAGTTATATGATCTATCCCATTCATAAGATAGTCGGTTTAATTGGGTTTCCATGGCTACATAGGCGTAACCTCGAACATTCAGTGTTTTTTCTTCTAAACATACGAACGGTCCGTCTCTGCATAAAGTAACAAATTCGGTATTTGAATAGGTTAGATTATTTGAACATTTACCTCCATGTGACCATTTTCCGCATTTGTGACATCTTTCTAGGTGTCGTGCTCTTCTTTTTGCTGCGGATTTTGATTTTCCTTTACCAAATTGTAACTTATTATCTTCGCATCTGGATTCTTTTCTAACTCCGTCCAATCTTTCTCTGATTACTGATACTATTTCACTCTGAAGTGTGTCATTATTACGTTTAGTGATCAAAGCGTGTAGCATTAGACCATGGTTTAGTTCACAGGCAGTCTTCATTTCCTAAAAAAATTAAAAATTCAGAATGGGGGGAGAAGACTAGTTCTGTAGGGTCTGCTAGGGAAAGACCATTCGGGTTCCATTTTCGAGAACTACACGAAAACAGACAATCTAACTCTAACAGAAATACATATTATCCTTTAAAGACTTGATTCTCCCCACACTTAGTTAGCTGTGGTTTCGAAATTGTGATTAACTTCGTTGTCGACTTCCATCGGACTATCTATGTAGTGTTTAACTCTGTGACCATTAACTTTAAATTCAATCCTATTTGAATTTATTAATTCTATTGTTCCGTATGGAAAAACTCTTTTAACTATGAATGGTCCAGACCATCTTGATTTCAATTTTCCAGGAAATAGCTTGAATCGTGAATTGAAAAGAAGAACTCTGTCTCCTTCCTTAAATTCTTTTGAACTTCTGATTCTTTTATCATGCCATTTCTTCGTTCTTTCTTTATAGATTAACGAATTATCGTATGCTTCATGTCTTAATTCTTCTAATTTGTTTAGTTGACTTAATCGTAGACGTCCGACTTCATGTAAATCAAGATTACATGTCTTCAAAGCCCGAAATGCTTTGTGTTCAATTTCTACTGGAAGATGACATGCTTTTCCATAAACAAGTCTAAAAGGTGTGGTTCCAATTGGAGTTTTGTAGGCTGTTCTAAAAGCCCAGAGTGCATCCTCCAATTTAATGGAACATTCCTTCGGATTTGATCCTACGGTTTTCTCTAGAATACCTTTTAAAGCTCGGTTGGTATTTTCAACTTGTCCAGTTGTTTGTGGATGATATGCGGTGGAGATTTTATGAGTTACTCCATATCTTTTAAGAACTTTCTCAAGTTGATTATTACAAAAATGAGTACCCCGATCACTTATTAAAGCTTTCGGTGTTCCAAACCTTGCAAAAAGACGTTTTAAAAAGTTGACTACAACTCGTGCATCGTTAGTTGGGAGAGCTTGTGCTTCCACCCATTTAGATACATAATCAATGGCTACGAGTATATATAGATTATTATGAGATTTTGGAAATGGACCCATAAAGTCAATACCCCAAATGTCAAATACTTCACATACTTGGATGACATTTTGTGGCATTTCATCACGTTGACTTATTTTTCCGACCCTTTGACAAGCATCACAGGATTTGCAAAGATGGTGTGCATCTTTGTAAATTGTAGGCCAATAGAATCCAGCATTATAAACTTTTCTTGCTGTTAGTTGAGGCCCATAATGCCCTCCTGTTGGTCCTGTGTGACAATGGTTTAATATTTTACTAGCTTCATATCCAAATACACATCGGCGTATTATTCCATCGGGACAACTTTTAAACAGATGTGGATCTTCTCAAAAATAGTGTTTTATATCACTGAAGAATTTCTTTCGTCTTTGGTACGATAATCCTTTTTCAAGGAATCCACAAACTAAGTAGTTTGCATAGTCTGCAAACCATGGAATTTATTTATAATCTATCTTCAATAGATATTCATCAGGAAAGTTGTCTTGTATGGCCGATTCATTTAGAACTTCTAATTCGGGATTTTCAAGACGAGAAAGATGATCAGCGGTGAGATTTTCTGCTCCTCTTTTATCTCGAATTTCAATATCAAACTCTTGTAAGAGTAAGATCCAACGGATTAATCTTGGTTTAGCATCTTGTTTTGAAAATAGGTATCTAAGAGCAGAATGGTCGGTATAGACCACCGTTTTTGCTAGAACGAGATATGATCGAAATTTGTCAAAAGCAAAGACAATAGCAAGGAGTTCTTTTTCAGTAGTTGTATAGTTCGTTTGTGCTCCTTGTAACGTCTTACTAGCATAATATATAGGTTGAAATCGTTTTTCAATCCTTTGTCCTAAAACGGCTCCCATTGCAAAATCACTTGCATCGCACATTAGTTCAAATGGTAGATTCCAATTTGGTGTTATCATGATCGGCGCATTAGTGAGTTTCTCTTTAAGAATATTAAAAGATTTGATACACTCATCTGAAAAGATGAATGGAGCATCCTTTTCTAGGAGTTTATTCATAGGAGTGGCAATTTTAGAAAAGTCTTTTATGAAACGTCGGTAAAAACTGGCATGCCCTAGAAAACTCCTAACTCCTCTAACATTGGTGGGATGTGGAAGTTTAGCAATTACATCTACTTTAGCTCTATCCACTTCAATTCCTTCTTTTGAAATTTTATGACCAAGAACGATGCCTTCTTTAACCATAAAATGGCATTTCTCCCAATTAAGTACTAGATTTGATTGTTCGCATCTAATAAGCATTCGTTCAAGATTAGCTAGACATGATTCAAATGTATCACCGAAGACTGAAAAGTCATCCATGAAAACTTCCATGCATTCTTCTATCATGTCGTGAAAAATCGCCATCATACACCTTTGAAAGGTTGCAGGGGCGTTGCAAAGTCCAAATGGCAAGCGTTTGTAAGCAAAAGTACCATAAGGGCACGTGAATGTGGTTTTCTCTTAATCTTCGGGTGCTATTGGAATTTGAAAATATCCAGAAAATCCATCTAGAAAACAATAGTAACTATTTTCGGCTAATCTTTCCAACATTTGATCAATGAAAGGTAAGGGAAAGTGATCTTTTCTGGTGGCGTCATTTAATTTTCTATAATCAATACACACACGCCATCCTGTTACAGTTCTAGTAGGAATAAGCTCATTTTTTTCATTTGTAATGACAGTCATGCCACCCTTCTTAGGCACGCATTGAACTGGGCTTACCCATGGACTATCAGAGATCGGATAAATTAGACTTGCATCTAGCAATTTAATAATCTCTTTCTTAACTACATCTTGCATATTAGGATTTAGTCTTCATTGGCGTTGCACATACGTTTTATGACCTTCTTCCATAAGGATTTTATGTGTGCAATACGAAGGACTTATTCCTTTAATATCATGAATCTTCCATGCAATGGCTGGTTTATGAGCTTTCAACACAGAAATGAGTTGTGATTTCTCATTTTCAGTAAGAGAAGACGATATTATTACAGGTAATTCAGATTCACCATGTAAATAAGCGTATTCCAAATGGTGTGGAAGTGGCTTTAACTCTAATTTCGGAGGTTCTTCTATCGATGATTTGTATCGATATCTGTCTTCTTCTTTTAGCATTTGAATTTCTTCTGTTGTTGGTTCATATCCATTAGCTATAAGTGTAGCTAACATTTCAGCTTCATCAATTGGTTCATTACCTTCTCCTAAAGAACATTCTCCTGTTCCTTGTAATTCTGGAAATTCTTCTAATAATTCTGCATGTGCATCTATAGTTTGAATATAATAACATGTCTCATCTGCAGATTGTGGTTGTTACATTGCTCTATCAACTGAAAAGGTAACACTCTCATCCTCTATACTTAGGGTCAATTTCTTACCGAACACGTCTATCATTGCTTTAGCCGTGTTTAAGAATGGTCTTCCTAATATGAGAGGAACTTGAGAATCTTCTTCCATGTCCAGAACAACAAAATCTACTGGAAATACTAAAGTACCAACTTTAACTAGCATGTTCTCCATTATACCTCTAGGATATTTTATTGATCTATCGGCTAGTTGTATGCTTATTCTGGTTGGTTTCAATTCTCTAAGGTCTAGTTTAGCGTATAGTGAATACGGCATTAGATTTATACTAGCACCTAAGTCTGCCAATGCTTCTATTGAACTAAGACTACCCAGAAAACATGGAATTGTGAAACTTCCTGGATCAGATAAATTTTTCTGGTATCTTATTCAACAGCACTGCTGAACAATTAGCATTCATGGTAACAGTCGAGAGTTCTTCCATTTTCTTTCTATTTGAGATTATATCTTTCAAGAATTTAGCATATCTAGGCATTCCTGAAATCACATCAATGAAAGGAAGATTTACATTTATCTGTTTAAACATATCCAAGAATTTGGATTGCTCGGCTTCAAGTTTCTCTTTCTTCATTTTACTCGGGTAAGGAAGTGGTGGTTGGTATGGTTTAACATAAGGTTTAGCCTTAACTGTGTTATCTTCATTAACCTTTTCAACTACCGGTTCTTTTTCCTTATCTTGATTAGGTTGGGGTTCTTGTGGAGTAGGAATAGCTTCATCAGAAGTTACAGGTATTTCAGGTGGTTTAAGTGTTGTACCACTTCTTGTGGTAATGGCTTTAGCTGTTTCATTCCGGGGGTTAGCATTTGTATCACTAGGTAGACTTCCCGGTTTTCTTTCACCTATTAACCTTGCTAGGTTACTTACTTCTTGTTCCAGATTTTGAATAGAAGCTTGTTGATTTCTAAATGCTTGAGCATTTTGTTCATTAGTTTGTTTCTGAGATGTGAAAAACTGCGTTTGAGTTTCAACTAGCTTCGTCATCATATCTTCTAAATTCGGCTTTTTATCATCGGTTTGTTGTGGTGGTTTGTTTTGAAAATTAGGTCTTTGCTGATTGTAATTATTATTGGATACTTGTTGATTGCTAGGACCTTGTTGGTTGTTGTATGGAATATTTCGGTTATAGTTCTGGTTTTGATTGTAAATTGGTCTTAGCGGTTGATAATTATTTTGATAATTATTTCCAGGTCTTTGGTTTATGTATGAAATATTCTCTCTTTGTTCCATTGTTAATTCAATACTGAGACAATCTTTTGTCAAATGTGGTCCTCCACACTGCTCACAACTAATTCGTATTGAGTGAATATATTTAGTCATATTTTCCATTCGTCTCTCGACACCATCTATCTTTGCGGAAATGGAATCTAAGTCATGACTAGAATCGGCTCTAGCTGCTTTAGATGATCTAACGATATCTTTTTCTTGGTGCCACTCATGTGAGTGGGAAGCAGTGTTATCAATAATTTTGTAAGCATCAGTTTCGGTTTTCTTCATAATAGAAACACCAGCTGCTATATCTATGTCTTTCCTTGTAGTGATGTCGCATCCTTGGTAGAATATTTGTACTATTTGACAGGTGTCTAAACCATGTTGCGGACATCCTCTCAACAACTTTCCAAATCTTGTCCACGCCTCATATAGAGTTTCATTTGGTTTCTGTGTGAACGTAACAATTTCTCCTTGAAGTCTTACGGCTTTAGATGCAGGAAAGAATTGTTTAAGAAAATTTTCAACTAAAACATCCCATGTATCAATCGCCCCTTCAGGTAACGATTCCAACCAATCTTTGGCTTCTCCCTTTAAAGTTCAGGGAAATAACATGAGATATATCTGTTCATCCTCCAATTCTTGGATTTTAAATAGTGTGCAGATCCTATTAAAGGTACGTAAATGTTCATTTGGATCTTCCTTCGGCGCACCACTAAATTGGCATTGATTAGTCACCATGTGTAGAATTTGTCCTTTGATTTCATAATCTGGCGCATTAATGTCTGGATGAGTAATTGCGTGACCTTGGCCAGTGCGTTTAGCTCTCATTCGGTCTTCCATACTTAATGGTTCCAGATTCTGCATAATTGAATTTGTTGAATCGGAATCACTAGAGGATTCTGATTTAATGGTTCGTTCCTCAACAATCTCTGTTTGAATGATTGGTGGTTCCGGAGGAAAGTTTAGTGGTTCAGGATCTATGAATCGTCCCTGAATATTCTCCGGATTCTCAATTGTGAGGTCGGGTTCAAAAAATGGATTATCGGAAATTTGAACTGGAGTACTTGGTCGACTGGATGACGATTCTAAAGAAAAATCAACGGCGGTAATATTTGCTAAATGTCTTGATCTAGTTACAGGTGGTGAACGTACAAAAGGTGGTGAACGTCTTGCTCGGTGCATTCACTGAATATCCTATTAGTTTTTAAAAGGAAAGAAAAATTATAATAAGTTATCCAATCAATAGACTTTTCTGATTTTGCCCACGTTTCGAATAGCCAAAAGATGCAGCAGAGGGGCAGGATTCGTTTGGTCTCAATATAATTGAGGACTGTTTGGCTCCAATAACCCGGTCCACGTACAAATCCAACTATTACTACGAATCAGAAAATTTTGATGTCTATCAATTTAACCACTTAAAATAAATTTTCGTAATTTTAAGAAAATTAGATAAGAAGTAGAATAAAAATCTATGTCCTAAAACTAGAATAGCGAGAAATAAGAAAGAAAAAGAGCGTGTCGGAAAAAGGTCGAAAAAGAAAAATGGTTGAAAAATAAAAGGTGATGGAAAAATAAAAGAAACTTATAACACTTAAAAACACTTGACTAACCTAACCTTATTACTACAACTAACTTAAAATTATAATCGCAAATTGAGATTACTAATTGGAATGATAATTGATACATAGGAAAAAGTCGTCTAAAAATATTAAAGCTTACAGGAAAAACTAAATCCCAAATGGAAATAACTTAAAAAGAAACTAAAACTTAAAAAGGCGTCGCAAAATTCTAAAGCACCTAAATCTTAGTCTAAAGAAAAAGCACTTAAGGAATTCTACGGCAAAGCTTAAAAATCTAGAAGTAAAAATAAATATGGCAAAAACTAAGATTAAAACTAAATATGAGCTAAAAATACAATTATTCCCCTAAAACGATTAAAAAGGAACAAAATATAAAAATATACAAAAAGTTGTAAAAAGTTACAAATTTTTATAAAAATATTATTTTTATATTATTTTATAAAAGCATTAATTTTTATATATTAAAACTAATTATAATTAATTATACTAATTAAATTAAAACTTAAACTAAATTATAATAATAATTAAACTAATTAGGGTTAAAATAATAATAATAATTAATTACTCCTAATTAAATGCAGATTAGGGTTTCTGTCGGTGTCAGAGTGGCTCCGCGAGTTGCGGTAGTCGAGGCAGCAAACTCCGCGAGTCGCGGTGTTCCAGAATTCAACTCAGGTACAGTTTTTAATTCGACGTGTTTTTTTTTTATGTTTTATGTTTTAAATAAAAACAAAATACTTAAATAAAACTTATATAAAAATAAAGAAACTTTATAAAACTTAAATATTTAACAAAATCTTAAAAATACTTATATTTTTGTTTTCTTTTTATATTTTCGAATATTTAAAACGTATTTTTATAAAAACGAATTTTAATAAAAGTAAACTAAAAATCTTTTTTTTTTATATTAGCGTTGCACTTCCGGCTTTTAAGCGGTTCCCCGACAGCGGTGCCAAAAATACTTGATAGTTATGCGAGGTGTATATAAAATAGCTATTATATTTTAGCAGAAAATACTATTAAATGCGATACAATTTTACACAAGATATTTATTTATTTAGAGAATGGATATACTTAAACCTTGCTACAACACTTATAGGCAGTGTACCTAATCGTACAGTAGTGTAGTTTTTAGTAAGTCCAGTTCGTTCCACAGGGAAAATCTTTAAACAAAGCTTAACGCTATATTAGTTTACTTTTATAAAAATACATATATATATATAAATAATATTATTATTATAAAGGGGGTTTTTTACCGTTTAATGACCGGTTTGTCGATTTTAAAACTTTAGTCGCAGTTAAAACCAAATGTAAAATATTAAAAATAAATACAAGACTTAAATTAAAGCGTAACGTAAATAACGATAATGAAATTGCGAATAATAAAAGTGCGATAAAATAAACTTGCGATAATTAAAAAGTACGATAATTAAAAGTAAAATTAAATACAATAACAATAAAAATGTGATAATTAGAAGTGCAATTAAATATAAAATAAAGGAAATTAAATATGAAATAAAAGAATTATGCTTATTTAAACTTCCGTAATTATGATGTTTGACGTGTTGATTTTAGTTTTATGCCCATGGGTTAATTGTCCTTTGTCCTTTAATATGTCCATCTGGTTTTTGTCCATAACAGTCCATCAGTCATAAATATAAAGTGCGAGTGTCCTCGTCAAATTATCCTTATACCCGAAGTTAAATATTCCAACTAATTGGGGACTTAAACTTTTACAAGATTTTAATAATTTGTTTAATAATTACACCAGGATGTCGACTGAGTGTAACCCAAGGTTTTAATACTTTGTTATCAATTATACCAAGTGTCCTTGTACATAATTTCACCCCTGTTTTAATTATTCTAGTGGCTATTAATCCATTCCCGTGTCCGGTTAAATGAACGATTATTCGTACATATAAATACCCCGCCCATCGTGTCCGATCGAGTGTATATGGTAATTTATAGGGACGCCCAATTGTAAATCTTTATATTAACATTAACAAACTATCATTTAGTTAAACAAATATAAAGCCCATTAATAGCCCATAATCTAATTTTCACAAGTGTCGTTCCTTTGTCTAAACCCCAATTATGGTACAAAGCCCAATTACCCAATTTTAGTAATTAGCCCAACATCATGATTACTTTGTTTTAAATAAGCATAATAATAACTTAGCTACGAGACATTAAATTAAAAAGGTTGAACATAACTTACAATGATTAAAAATAGCGTAGCGTTACACGGACAGAATTTCGACTTACACCCTTACAATATTCGCTAACATACCCTTATTATTAGGATTAAAATTAAAATTAAAATTAAAATTAAAATATAAATATAAATATTTACGTATAGATATAGAGAGGATGGATATATATGTTGGTTTTTGCGATCAGAATTCGTTTGCTTTTATAGGGAGTTTCAGAATTTAGGGCTCCGCGACTCGCGGCCCTTTTTACCTTCAAACTCCGCGAGTCGCGGAGTTTGTAAATACAGCTCACTCCATTTTGGCTCTTTGTTTACCGACGGTTTATTATATAAATATAATATAAATATAATTTATATAATTAATTATATATTATATTATATTTATATACATAGTTAACTTGTAATTTTTAGTCCGTTGCGTCGAGCGTTGAGAGTTGACTCTGGTCCCGGTTCCGGATTTTCGAATGTCCTTGCGTACAATTTAATATCTTGTACTTTGCGTTTTGAATCTTGTACTCTTGTAATTTCGAGACGTTTCTTATCAATAATTGGAACCTCTTTGATTGTCTTTTGTACTTTTGAGCTTTTTGGTCGTTTGCGTCTTCAATTCGTCGAATCTGTCTTTTGTCTTCACCTTTTATTATTTAAACGAATATCACTTGTAAATAGAACAATTGCAACTAAAAGCTTGTCTTTCTTGAGGAATAATGCTATGAAATTAATGTTCGTTTTTAGCATTATCACTTATATGTTGGTGATGTTGAGACAGGGGGTCGATCTTGGCACTTGGGAACGTGCTTTTTCTTTGAGAGACGATCTTTACCGTGAGTTAATTGTTGAGTTTTTCTCCTCTTTAAGTTTCCGTTCTAGAAGGGATGGGACGGATCAAGCCTTTTTGACATTTCATTTAGGAGGAGAAAGTCGAGCCATGAGTCGAATTGATTTGGCTCGAGCACTAAATTTTTATGAAGAATTGGATGAGAAGTCTTTAATACGCTATTTGAAAAAAGAAACCGAGTTCATCGGGAATCAGGACGATTATAACGAGCGAGACTTTTGGTATGAAATTTCGGGTTTGACTCCATTTGTGTCTAATGAGTTGAAAGGGTCCGATATTCGAAACAGAGATCTACTGTTACTCCATAAACTGTTGTCGTGTACTTTTTGTGGACGAAGAAATGGGAACGATAAAGTTAATTCTACCGAGTTGTGGATAATGCATCAATTTCGGGCTAATGCGCATGTTGATTTGTGTATGTTAATTGCTACGTATTTATCTAATCAGTCGAGGGAGACACGCTCTACGAGGCCACTGCTGGGTGGTCATTTTGTTACAAAAATTGCACGATTTTTCAACATTAATTTTAGCAGGTGTACAAGATTGACCGACCCATTGCAAGTAATGAAACCTTTTAATTTAAGGTTTTATCTTAATGTGCGTTTTGTGATGTGGGATGCGAATCGAGTTGGCTTGGTCGCATATGTTGAGCCACAAGAGCCCGAGGACGGTGGTAATGTTCAAGGAGGTGATGAGGCGGAGCCGGTTGCTCCGAATGTGCCAGCGGGGGGTCAGCCTTGGGGTATTTCCCAAGAAATTTGGGATAACTTGGTTTCGCGGGTTGATAACGTGCAAATCGGTGTGTTAGACAGCTTTGATGAGTTTCGGGGAGAACAACGGTCGCATAATGACCGTATGTGGGAAAGTCAGCAGAGGGTTGATGAGATGTCGGCTGAGTCTTTGCATGACCAGCAATGGATGGCATATGGGGGCGATTGGCAAAGGCACAATGCTCGTCTTTTCTACTACAACCCGGATCATTATTATGGTACTACTGCTCAGCCACCCATTTATTATCGCAGTCCAGTTCGGCCACGAGTGCAGGCCCCGATTTACAGTGAGCAGGAAAGGTTGGAGGATGCGCATCAAAGGTTTCAGCAGCAGTATCCACACGGCAATTGGCCGTATAATGGTTTTCAATGATGAGGGCCTGCGAGCCCGTGATTATGTTGTAATTTGTTTTAAACTATTTCCGTTTCGTTGGTTTGTACTTGGATAATTTTATATTTTGCTGATGTACTGTGGATTTATTCGGGGACAAGGCGTTTTGGTACTGGGTGGTGCCACCTTGTCCCATTTATGTAGTTTTCTTGTGTTTTTCTTTTCTTAGGTATGTTGGTGAAACATTTTTTTTTCAAGTCTGGCATTAAGTTCAGCAAAATTACTTGAGTGATGATATTGGTGTGAGGATCGGGAATGGACGATGTTCTTTTGCTGGCAGTCAGTTCAGCGCCATCTGTCACTGTCATTCCACGATTAGTGGTTAACTCGATAAGTTTTTATTTTTCTTACCCTTTCGATTTTCATCTATTTTTGATCTCAAGTAATGGGGACATTGCTTGATCTCAAGTGTGGGGTGGGGATATAAAATCTCTCGGGTTGGTTGTTAATGAAATCATCATCATACTAGTTTTGATATCAAAAGACTTGACGTTTCACGGGGTTTTGGTCGTAAAAAAAAAAACTTGAAAAATTAGGGGAAAAATATAAAAAAAATATGGGAAAAGTTAGTTTAAAAAGAAATAAAAAATATAAAATAATTAAAAATTCGACCAAAACCCTTGTTTTTGATATGGCTTGGTATTTTATATTATATTTCATGATTTCAAAGAAACCAAAAGTGTTCCACATGTTCATTACCATTGAACATGAAATCCTACGAGTTTGGGGAACTCAATAGTAGGTCACCTGTACCAAAACGGGTGTAAACCGTGAGAGAGCGGTGATTGCATAGCGTGATTGTGACCGAATCACGTGCCTGATCACAAACTTTTGGTTACTTGGTATAGCATACTTCCGAAACTATATCATTTTATTATTACATCATCTAATGGTGTGATACTGTGGGAAGAGGAGCCTCGAGTTTCACCAGTGCTATCCTTTTTAGGAGCAATAGCTACGTGCTTGTGTTTGCTTAGACAACACAACCCATAGCCAAAAGCTATGGCACCCAAAGGTTTTTGGGATTTATTGGAAGGGTAGTATCTACCTCTTACCTTTCTTAAAACAAGCAGAAAAGCTTGTCATGTGGGAAGTAGGAAAACCGGTGTCAATTGAAACAGATTGGCACTTCCGAGTGACTCAGATCCACTCATTAAGGAAGTAAAGTCTTCCGACCGTTTCACTTGGTACGTATACCTCTTAAGCGTGCCATTTCATTACCCATCATTTCACGATGAGGTACTGTTAGAGGAGAGAGTCTTGAACTTTCAAAACATGTTCATTATTTTGAATGTGAAATCCTACATGAACATTAAAATTCATACGTAGGTCATCTGCACCAAGACGGGTGTCAACTGTATGAACGGTGATAGTGGCGTGTGGTCGAAACCGGACCATTCGCTAGATCGAAAACTTAAACAGGGCGATCCTCATTGTTTCTCCTAACAAGGACAATGTTGCACCCGACCACCTAATATAACCACACAGGATGTATCTTTTCCATCCTTAAGGGAGTCAAGTCTCCAGAACGACACACTTGCTAATTTGTTTCAGAAGATGTAGTCCAGACCAGTTGTAGGGTGATGAAAAATCTTGAAAAGCCATTGCTAAAATCGACTGGAAATCTACCAGGCCTCAACGTCAAACAGGGAAACTGGTAGTTAAAGATTATCTCAATGAGAGAGATTTGCTAGCCAAATGGGAAGCGCACCATGATACACAAAATGTCAGTGATTGATCAGATTCCCAGTGGATAATCTCCGGAAAGGTAAGATATCAGCTTATAAGCCCGATGAACCTCAATCTTTATGGTTGACTTAACGGATTAGATGATCACCTCATGATTATCGATGATATATGGAAGTAATGTGTATCCTCCTAAGCACATTATTTTCTTACCGACATCTCGCGATGTTAGGTACTGTGGGAGGCTTGGCTTGACCAATTGTGGGGTAGCCCGTGCGTTCTTTTGGCACACATGTTCAATTGCTATATATATTTGGTGCTCGGTTTCCACTTGATTCCCATTTCCTTTGAAGACTTATTTTGTGATTCGAGATTCTCTACTTCATCATTATGGTACGTTACTCTAGATTATCTTTGGTTACTATATTCATTACATATTGTTTGCGGTTCGGGAAGTTACTTCGGGGAAATACAAGTGGTAACCATGGTTGTTATTTACTTCAAATCGTGCTCATGCTAGTTGTTTGTGTGGTATCTTGTTCGTTTGGTTCTACATACATGTTTGAAGAGTTATTATATGGTAGAAGATTATTATCGAGTTCTATTGCTTGAGGATAAGCAAAACTCTAGTGTGGGGTGGTTTGATATCGCATATTTTATACACGTTTTTCTTAGCTATATCGATCATAATTTAGTCCGTTCGGATACGATTTGGTGTTTATTTTGATAATATTGAGAATGTTCGAGTTTGAAGAGCTATTTGTAGAAGAGATGCGGTTTTTGAAGCTTTTGAGGCATTTTGTTGATCGGGTGTTATTGTTAGTGCACCGAGGATTATAAGTACTTATTGGTTAATGAGGTGTTGAGTTAGTTAAAGCAAGGAAAAAGAGAAAAAGAAACGTGAGAATTAATTTCAGTTGTTTGTCGCGGCGCGACAATCGAAGCCGCGACGCGACGTTTGGCTATTTTCCAGATCAGAAGTTGGTTAAAAAGGGGTTCCAGTTCGCGTGTTGTGTCGCGGCGCGACAATATGGGCCGCGGCGCGACCGTTTGTCGGTCCAGATTATTATGGCAAGTATTTAAGGCCCGAAAATACCCTAATTTATTCATTCTTCCATCCAGACGAATTGTAGCAGTTTTTGGGCAATTTTTGGCGATCTTTGGAGAACTCCAAGGTCATTCAATCACTTCAATCATTCCAGATTCAACCTTCAATCCGTTCATCATCCGCGATTGCTTATTTAATTAGGTTGATTTCTTTGTCATAAACAATGAATTCTTTCCTTTTTTTATTTGTGATTTTGGTTTTAGCCATGATTGTTGGCTAAGCTTTTAATGTTTTTCTAGATTGAATATTTGCATGTGTTTGGATGATACTTTAATGTTTTATTGATTAATGCATGATAATTATGAGTTTTGATTAAGAACCATTCTTGTGGGTGTTGATTATTATTACTAGGTTGATTAGTGAATCTTGTTTGAACAAAGGGAATCCTGTTTCAATTTAGTGATCTAATTTCCAATTGATTTGTCTTAACCGATTGGGTGCTTACTGGACCAAGGGGGTAAACCGGGTAACATTGACTGAACAAAATAGGGGTGAATTGTGTGGAGCGAACGCGTAACCAATTGAATCTTAATCTTATAATTAGCTAATTACTAAGTCACAAACGAAAGAGGTCTTTGGTGAAAGGGAACCCTAAGCCAATAAATCCTAGTTTGAAGTGTTTGCTAAAAGAGAACTCTGGGTAAACCGACTCTGTAGTTGCGTGCATTGATAAATAGAACTAGTGCTTAATAACAAATCATCCAACACTGCGAATAGGAGATCTAGGCGAACATTCTTTTATCTATTGAATTCAAACTATCTTTATTTTCCGTTGAGTCTGCAATTTGATTTATTTAAACTTAAAAACCCAAAAATATTGTCTTTTACTTTTGATCTATCTTTGATTTGGCTAATCGTTAAATAGCCACAAAACAAATTATCTCGTATTTTCAATTTTCATAGATTAACTTAGTTTATTTTCATTAGTTGCAATCTTAATTCTCACATTTAAACTGTCCTTGGAACGAATTCGGAATTACCAACTTTATACTATTACACGATCGGGTACACTGCCCGTTAGTGTGTAGTAATCTTTTAACCGTCATTTTCCAAGATAAATAATATACACGATTTCACACATCACTCGGTAACGTTTAGTCATTGGTTTTTGAACCGGTGAACGCGAATCTTAGATATGGATCCATAGGGTTTGACATCCCCACTCGAGCTAGTCGCGCTAGCATTTAACGGGTGTTTAATACTTCGTAAACATACGCACTCGCCAAGTGTACTTTTAGGGGGTTATAAACGTTAAGTTAGTTACCAAGTGCCCACGGTTAAACATATACTTTTCATACTGTTTTGGAACGCTGAAATCTCGTGGCCTACCCTACATTACTGTTACAACTTAAACTATAGCTCACCAACATTATTGTTGACGTTTTTAAGCATGTTTTCTCAGGTGCTTAGAGGTTTGTTGCTTCCGCTATTTAGACTTGTTGTCTTGCTATTTAGACTTGCTGTTAAGGACCTGCTGTGCTAGAATTCCGCTGCATAATCTTAGAGATGTCTCAATCATTTAACTTTTCTTTTGCATTCGTAGTTTATGTTATTTTCAAATAATGACTTTGTAACGACCTTTGTGTCACGTTAACTTTCGTAAACGTTATCTTTTATGAATGCAAAACTGGTTTTCAAATAGCATGTAGTACTTGACCGTGTAAAGATCCTGTTGTTGACGAATCGTACACGATGGTTTTGTACGGGGCGTCACATTTGGTATCAGAGCATTGGTTGTAGGGAATTAGGTTGCATTAGTGAGTCTAAACCGGACCAAGTAGGATTCACTAATAGGACTAATCTACAACTTGCTAGTTTACTTGTTTCCACGAAACTTACTGCATGCTGCTGCTTACTTTTACTGCTATATGACGTATAATGCTACTTGATTTTCACTACTGCATGACATTATCTGCTTTCGATTTGCATGATACTTCTGTACGATTTGCTATTATTGCCATGCTATTTACTGCTATAGATGATCTAGACTGTCGTAGTTATTTTGCCTAATACGTGCTTGCTTTATGACTTACTGACATGGAAAAAGTCATTTTTCCCTATTCAGATGTCGGATGTCCCGCCCGTTATCATTTTGGAGAGCGACTCAGACTCACCCTCCACCTCGCCTGCCATTGTTGCCGATTCACAGATCCCGTCGTCGACACACTCCAGTGACTCTGGCGCTTCGTCCTCTGGAGCCAGTGGCCATGCACCCGACCCAGTGATCACCACAGACGGACACGAGGATCCACCAGAGATTCCATCTCCACTCATCCCAGGACCCTCGGAGCCACAGTACCATTCCGGTGGTGTTGTGATTCCTGGGGAATACGGGGACGTTCCGTTCCGTTATGAGCATAACCATTGGGCTAGACGCCTTCCTGATGTAGTGACCCAAACTTTTCCATGATTATATATTAATTGAAAACTATATATTTGCATGATTAAATGTTTCCAACATGTTAAGCAATCAAACTTGTTAAGACTTGATTATTTGAAATGAGTTTCATTACTCCGTTTTTAAATGCTTTTGCAATATATATTTCTGGGACTGAGAATACATGCGCTGCTTTTATAAATGTTTTACGAAATAGACACAAGTAATCGAAACTATATTCTTATATGCATCTTGTTAATATCGATTACCAGGTGTTCACCATATGAGTGATTTTTATCTCTATGTATGGGATGTATATTGAAATATGAAATCTTGTGGTCTATTATTACAATTTGATAAATATATACGTTAAACCTATAACTCACCAACATTTTTGTTGACGTTTAAAGCATGTTTATTCTCATGTGATTATTAAGAGCTTCCGCTATTGCATGCTAATATGTGGACAAGATTTGGTGTCAGCACGCTTGTATAATATTGTTTAAAACTGCATTCGAGATTTATTTTGTTGTAACATATTAATATTGTAAACCAATATGTATTGGTAGTGTGTAAGTGTGATATTTTTAGATTATCATTTCTGAATAATCTAGGTGGTGTCTTTTTAACCTTGTTGATAAAATAAAGGTTATGGTTTGTTTTAAAAACGAATGCAGTCTTTGAAAAACGTCTCATATAGAGGTCAAAACCTCACAACGAAATCAATTAATATGGAACGTTTATAATCGATATGAACAGGACATTTCAGTTAGTATCCGAGCGTTGGTCTTAGAGAACCAGAAATTTGCATTAGTGTGTCTTATCGAGTTTGTTAGGATACATTAGTGAGTCTGGACTTCGACCGTGTTTTCTTTAAAAACGATTGCTTAACACTTTTGTTGGAAACTATATATTATTAACATGTAAATATTATGTGATATATTAACCTCTTAATGTGTTTGATATTGTGTGATAGATGTCTACCACTAGTACAAATCCCATCGATTCACCTAATAATAATGAAGAGTCGAATATATTTTGGGAAGATTCACAAATTCCCGAAGAAGAACCGGAAGAGGAGGAACCGGAAGAGGAGGATCCGGAAGAGGAGGAATCGGAAGAAGGGGAACCGGAAGATGAGGAACTGGAAGAGGAGGAACCAAAAGAAGAAGAGGTTCCAGAGGAAGAAATATTGATACCTACAGTAATTCGATTAAATAAAAGAAAATCCTCAACCAACGGACCAAAGTTAATAATGGTCAATGGTGTTTCCGCCGTGGAAGCAAAATATTGGGAAGATTACCAATTTTCCGATGAATCGGATCCCAATGAGGATTCCGATGATGTTATAGAAATTACCTCGACCCAATTTAATAAAGCGAAAGAAAATTATAAGGGAAAAGGTATAAAAAGAGAGAAACCCGATTCCAACCCCGATGAACTTTATATGTATCGGCAACATCTTTATTTCCTAAAATGTAACAATGACCCGGGAACCTCTAAACCACCAGGTTTTCCTAAACCATTGTGGAAAACGACGGCTCGTATTAGAGAAACACCATATATTCCTAGAAAATTAGGAAAACGAACCAAGTCCGAAGAAGAAGAAACCAGTGATTCAGATTAGAGGGTTGTAATCATGTTGTGTATTATATGTATTGCAGTGTGCTTGTACTTTTATGTTCTATGTAAAAATTGCTAGTATTGTTTGTTAATTATCTTTTACGAATCTAATCCTTGTCTATTTTATAGTATAAAAATAAAATGGACGTTAAGGGTAGACAACCGAATATTTTAGAAGATCTACCAGAGGATATGATTGAGGAAATCTTGTCTAGAGTCGGTCAGAATTCATCAGCACAATTAATTATGGCAAAATTAACTTGTCAAACATTTGAAAGACTTTCCAGAAATGCCTTAGTTTATAAAAGGCTTTTCTTTGATAGGTGGGGTATATCACATTGGGGAGACCGTAAGTTACGCAGTGTTTTCTTTAAAGCGTTAAATGCGGGGAACCCAAATGCAATTTTACGCTACGGGTTAAGAACCTATTTTGACTCAACATATCCCAACATAAGATTTCGTGAATTAGAAAGAGCTTCTAACATGCAACATAAAGAAGCATGCTATGTGTAACAACCCGACTTCATAAACCCAAAAACGCGTACAAAAAAAAAAATAATTTAAGGCAGTGCATCTGGACGGCGTCCAGAATCCTGGACGGCGTCCAGCTCAGAAGAGTGGGACGGCGTCCAACTTTTGGGGACGGCGTCCAGATCAAGCAACTGGGACGGCGTCCAAGCAATTGGGACTGCGTCCCAATAGCCTTCCAGCTACTGATCAAGGGTCCAACTCACACGAGCGGAAAACCCGCTTCCCGACACTTCCAAGCGAAAACCTTTTTACCACAAGTCAATATAAGTGAAACTAAGAGATTTTCATCATCAAATCAAGTTTTACATCAACGGGGCCACATCGCCCATTTTACGAGTTTCGTTCAAAATAAGAGTTTCGACCAAATATAAGTTTAAGTTCCAAACGACATTAGAGCATGGTGTTTGGGGTTAAACTACCCAATCTCGGTCGAACTTCAAAAGCTAACACCCAAAAGCATCCCCTAACAAAACAAGCGGGAGATCACTAATCCAATTGAATGCTCTTACCCTTGTCAACGCCCGAGCCTATAAAAAAGTAAACAACGAGAGGGTAAGCAAAGCTTAGTGAATGCAATAATTATACGAATACATATATAATTATACCTACTTGCATACACTTACACAACCGCAAACATGCTAGCAAACAACATTAGCTTATCGTCGCAATAACGAGCTATAATTCACCAACACCCCCAAGCTAGCATAACAACCGCATATAAATATAACTCGAATAATATAATATGCTTACAACACAAATAACCATGGTCGACCAATAGTACAAGGGAACGGCGCTCGCGAAAACGCCATCGGTGTTCATAACATCCGTTAGGGCACTTAACACCTCGCACCACTAACCCCTAGGGTGGCACCTTAACACCTCGACACTTCACCCCGAGTGGCATCTTAACACCTCGATGCTTCACTCATTATTTTACGGAGTGGCGTCTTAACACCTCGACACTACACTCCTAGGTGGCATCTTAACACCTCGATGCTACACCCGAGTGGCATCTTAATACCTCGATGCTACACTCTTCACGTGAAATGTGGTGTCTTAACACCTCGACACTACACATTTCACGCTACAACAAATAGATACATTATATACCTACGCATATAATTATTCCACTCACCTCAAAGTCTTCGTGTAAGATAACCGAACTTGCAACGTCAATGTAACGTACCTATTACATTTTAGCACATAATCAATTCACAACTCAAGTCGGTCAAGCAACTCACTTAACAATCTAGAGTCTTTTGACCCTAAGTGCAATCCCGACCCATTTTGCACCTTTAACCCTAATAATGGGTTAACTTCACCAAAAACCCTAATTCTAGCTATTTAAGGTCTTAACACACTTTTAACCACAAAGTTAACTTGTTTTCATACATGAAAGACAACCTAGGTCATCAAAGACCCATTTGACCCATTTCTAGGTCAACACACCCATTTGGGTCACCCACAACCCAAATCACACTCACTAACATTAACTATAAGTGTATTAGTATTTACTTAGGTCTTTAAGACCCATTTACACCATTTACCCTTTCAAAACCCTAGGTTAGTCACGATTTGGGTCTTCATGACCCAAACTTACCCAAAACCCCAAATTACTCACAAATGGGTTTTATGTGCAATACTAACCCAAACCCTAACCCTTAAACACATTAAACTAAGGTAATCAAGTTTAGGGCTTACCACAACAATCAAAACGAAGCTAACGAGGAGATGAACAACTTTAATGCTCGAGCTAAAACCCGAAACAAGCTTCTTCTTCTCCGATTTGAGCTTTCTCACACTTGAATCACACTCTCTCACTAGGATTTAAGTGGACGAAGTTTGGTGGTTAGGAATGGAGTAATGAGGCTCAACCAAACTGATCTAGGGCCTTTAATTCGTCCACCAAGTGAAATTACCAAATTACCCATCTAAGATATTTAAAAGCAAAAAGAAATGCCTGTCAGCCATTCTGGACGGCGTCCCAAAATGTTGGACAGCGTCCAGATCTTTAAACTAGGACGGCGTCCCTAATTGTTGGACGGCGTCCAGGTCTTCAATGTGGGACGGCGTCCCAAATATTTGGACGGCGTCCAAACCCAAAAAGAAAACATGATCTTACAACTCTCCCTTACTTGAACCGGATTGCGACCTCGCAATCCACGCCGCATGACAAGCAGGAAGATAGACCAAGACAAACTCTTCGGGCTCCCAAGTAAACTCGGAGCCTATAATTCGACGCCATTGGACTTTAAAAGTCCTTACCTCCTTATTTCTCAATATTTTCACCTTCTCATCAAGTATAGCAACCGGCTCCTCAACATACTCTAACTTATTATTTAGCTCAATCTCGTCTAACGACACCCACGAAGAATCATCCGCAAGACACTTACGGAGATGGGAAACATGAAATGTATTATGGATCCCCGCAAGTTCTTCGGGTAATTCCAAACGATAAGCAACCTCGCCAACACGAGCTAAAACTTTGAATGGCCCAATAAACCGAGGAGCTAACTTTCCCCGTTTTCGAAATCGAATAATACCTTTCCATGCCGAAACCTTAAGCATCACCATGTCACCTTCTTGAAATTCGATCGTTCGTCTACGTTTATCGGCATACGACTTTTGTCTATCTTGAGCCTTCTTCAAATGTTCCTGAATAATATCAATCTTGTTGTTCGTCTCCAAAACCAATTCGGTACTCCCGATCTCTCTTTGACCCACTTCTCCCCAACAAACGGGAGTTCGACACCTACGCCCATAAAGCATCTCATAAGGTGGCATCCCGATACTAGTATGATAACTATTATTGTACGAGAATTCCACCAAAGGCAAATGCTCATCCCAACTACCATCGAAATCAATAATGCACGCCCGTAACATATCTTCCAAAGTTTGATTCGTACGTTCGGTTTGACAGTCCGTTTGAGGATGATACGCCGTGCTCAACTTCAATTGTGTACCCATATCCTCATGAAACTTTTCCCAAAACCGAGATGTAAAACGGGTATCTCGATCCGAAATAATAGATATAGGAACCCCATGTCGAGCGACCACTTCCTTGATAAACAACTTAGCCAAGGTCTCCGACGATATCGATTCTTTAATGGGAAGAAACAAAGCGCTTTTTGTCAATCGGTCAACTATAACCGAAATCGTATCAAATTGGGTTCTCGCCGTCTTAGGTAACTTTGTTATGAAATCCATGGTAATGTGCTCCCATTTCCATTCCGGGATTTCTAACGGTTGCAACTTACCATACGGCTTTTGGTGTTCGGCTTTACTTGTAAACACGTGACACATTGCTCAACATACTTCACAACATCACGTTTCATGCCCGGCCACCAATAATCTTTCTTCAAGTCAAGATACATTTTTGTCGCGCCCGGATGACTGGAGTATTTTGACTTATGTGCTTCATCAAGTAGCACTCGTCGGTAATCACCCATCTTAGGCACCCACACCCTTCCTTGGAAGGACAACAAACCACGCGGACCCATAGTAATAAACTCTGATTGGCCCACGATTCACTCCGCATGCTTGTTGTGGACATAAGCCTCTATTTGAATCTCACCAAGCTTTTCAAGGAAATCGTTGGTAATAATCAAACGTAACGATCCAACTCGTATCGCCGGATGTTGACTCTTTCGACTCAACGCATCCGCGACCACATTCGCCTTACCCGGATGATAAAGTATTTCACAATCGTAGTCTTTCACCACATCCATCCACCTACGTTGGCGATAATTTAAATCTCGTTGATTAAAGAGATGTTTCAAACTCTTATGATCCGAATAAATCATACACTTGACACCATACAAGTAATGGCGCCAAATTTTCAACGCATGCACAACCGTCGCCAACTCAAGATCATGAGTCGGATACCTCGTTTCATGTTCCTTTAATTGTCGAGAGGCATAAGCGATGACTTTACCTCTTTGCATTAGAACACACCCGAGACCATTTAAGGAAGCATCACAATAAACCACCATATCTTCTACCCCTTCCGGCAACACTAACACCGGAGCTTGACACAACCTCTCTTTTAATAATTGAAAAGCAATTTCTTGCTCGTTCTCCCAATTAAACTTAGCATTCTTTCTCGTCAACTTCGTTAATGGAGAAGCAATCTTAGAAAAGTCTTGGATAAACCGACGATAATAACCGGCCAATCCGAGAAAACTTCGGATTTCCGTAGGCGTAGTCGGTCGTCCCCAACTCTTCACCATCTCGATCTTCCTCGGATCTACTTGGATACCATTTTCATTCACAATATGACCAAGGAATTGAACTTCCCTTAGCCAAAATTCACATTTGGAGAACTTTGCATACAACTTCTCCTTTCGTAGCGTCTTCAATACTTCACGCAAATGGTGTTCATGTTCGTTCATACTTTTCGAGTAGACTAGTATGTCGTCAATGAACACTATTACCGACTTGTCCAACATAGGTTGGCACACTCGGTTCATAAGATCCATGAATGCCGCCGGTGCATTCGTAAGACCGAAGGGCATAACTACAAACTCATAATGCCCGTAACGCGTTCTAAAAGCCGTTTTCTCAATATCTTCCTCACGGACCCGCATTTGGTGATAGCCGGACCGTAGGTCGATCTTAGAGAAATACGTTGCACCTTGAAGTTGATCAAATAAATCGTCAATCCTAGGTAATGGATAACGATTCTTGATCGTCACTTTATTCAACTCACGGTAATCAATGCACATACGCATACTATCATCTTTCTTCTTCACAAATAACACCGGAGCGCCCCATGGCGAAGCACTCGGTCGAATAAAACCCTTCTCGAGCAACTCTTGGGTTTGATTTAACAACTCTTGCATTTCCGTTGGTGCTAAACGATAAGGAGTTTTAGCAATGGGAGTAGCTCCCGGAACTAACTCAATACGAAACTCAACTTGTCTTTCCGCCGGAACACCCGGTAATTCGTCCGGAAAAACGTATTCGAATTCACTAACAACCGGAATTTCACTAATAGGTGGTGGCTCATTACGAGTATCAACAACATGAGCAAGGAAAGTCATGCCAACACTAACAACAAAATGACGTGCTCGTGCAAAAGTGCATATCGGCACCGGTCTCCTTCGCTTATCACCATGAATAATTAACTCTCCCCCACTTAGGGTCTTCACACGAATAAACTTATCATGGCATGCAATATCGGCTCTATAACGATGGAGCCAATCCATACCAACGACAATATCAAAGTCGCCCAAGGTCATTGGAATAAGATCAATTTTAAAGGTTTCGGCACCAAAAACAACATCACAATTTTCACACACATCAACCACTAGCACCGTCTTGCCGTCCGCTATTTCGACTTCTATCGGACGACTTAACTTAGCTAACGGTCTATTAAGTTTAGGCACAAATTTAGGAGACACAAACGACAAATTTGCACCGCTATCGAAAAGAATCCTTGCCGGATTAGAATTAACCATGTAAGTACCTGAGACAACTTCGTGTGATCGTTTGGCTTCATCATTGGTCATCAAATAGTTGCGACCCCTAGCCGTACCTGCCGCCTTCTCTAACCGTTTCACATTGTCATTTCGCAAATCGGGACACTCCGGCTTCTTATGCCCCTCTTTGCCGTAATTAAAACAAGTGATTTTGTTTCCGGAACGTGGTTTCGGACACTCACGAGCCATATGACCCGATTGCCCACAATTGTAGCACGTATAAGAAAACCCGCCGGTAGTGCCCTTCTTTGCACTATTGACACTTTCGGCCTCCCTCTTGCTCTTGCTCTTCTTGCTTGAGGCGTTAGAGTAACTAAAACCTTCAAATTTTCTTTTGGAAAATATGAAATCACTCTTTCTTGGAACCTCCGGCTCAAAACCCCGAGCCAACTCGAACAATTCATCAAAAGACTTAGCCATACCCCGACTAATCTTCCCCTTGTACTCATCATTCAAGGTACGGTAGAAATCCTTCATTAGCTTGTGATCATCACCAACATACTCCGGGCAAAAACGAGTCTTTGCCAAGAAGGTAGACTTAAGAGTAACTAAGTCCATTGAGCCTTGTTTCAAATGGTGCAACTCGTCCCGGATTCTATCGAGATCGGAAGAAGTTCGGTATTCCTTGAAAAATTCTTTCTTGAATTCCTCCCATGTCAAGCCCATACATTGTTCTTCACCATACAAGTTGATTTTATTGTCCCACCACAACTTAGCTTCTTCGCGTAACATGCTAGAACCATACCTCGTCTTCTTTTCGGGAGGACATTCCGCGGTACGGAAAGCTCCCTCAATATCGGAGATCCAACATGTACTTTTTAAAGGATCCCGCACCCCATTAAACATCGGGAGTTGAGCATCCTTGAAGTTCTTGTAGTGGAAGTCCCGCCTTCCTTCACCTCCTTCACCGCGAGGATAGATATTTCTAGCGTCAAGGGCCTCTTCGATAGTGGCCTTCATTCGTTCATTAATTAGATCGGTTATTTGCTCATCAACCGAATCTTGAAAGACCTTTCGAACGTCCGCAAGAAAATCCGCTTTTAACTTCTTAAAGACGGCCTCGACTTTGGTTGAGAACTCGGCGTCCTCACTTGTACTTCCATTATCATGATCGGGACCGTTTCTCGTCTTCATTCTATAAAACGAATTAGGTTAAACCACAAAACGGAAGGACAAATTACATATATACATACATATACGCCACACTACTCCATCTCGCTCAACAATCGTCGTACATTACTTGTTCGACACGATTTGCACCCGTAACAATGGTAGCTAATCATTGTTACGCGAGCACGTCGCATTAACTTGCTATTACAACGTCCATCTCGCTCGATGCTCGCTAAACATACATAACAATTAGGTGCATGATTAGTTTACATAAACCTATGCACAAACCAATCCCGATCCGACCCAAAGTCCTACAAGTCCCGCATAACGCACACACAAAAAGTCTAAGTCTAGGCGCCTATCTCAAGTCACCTAAATCCCTTAGACCATGCTCTGATACCACTTGTAACAACCCGACTTCATAAACCCAAAAACGCGTACCAAAAAAAAAATTTTTAAGGCAGTGCATCTGGACGGCGTCCAGAATCCTGGACGGCGTCCAGCTCAGAAGAGTGGGACGGCGTCCAACTTTTGGGGACGGCGTCCAGATCAAGCAACTGGGACGGCGTCCAAGCAATTGGGACGGCGTCCCAATAGCCTTCCAGCTACTGATCACGGGTCCAACTCACACGAGCGGAAAACCCGCTTCCCAACACTTCCAAACGAAAACCTTTTTACCACAAGTCAATATAAGTGAAACTAAGAGATTTTCATCATCAAATCAAGTTTTACATCAACGGGGCCACATCGCCCATTTTACGAGTTTCGTTCAAAATAAGAGTTTCGACCAAATATAAGTTTAAGTTCCAAACGACATTAGAGCATGGTGTTTGGGATTAAACTACCCAATCTCGGTCGAACTTCAAAAGCTAACACCCAAAAGCATCCCCTAACAAAACAAGCGGGAGATCACTAATCCAATTGAACGCTCTTACCCTTGTCAACGCCCGAGCCTATAAAAAAGTAAACAACGAGAGGGTAAGCAAAGCTTAGTGAATGCAATAATTATACGAACACATATATAATTATACCTACTTGCATACACTTACACAACTGCAAACATGCTAGCAAACAACATTAGCTTATCGTCGCAATAACGAGCTATAATTCACCAACACCCCCAAGCTAGCATAACAACCGCATATAAATATAACTCGAATAATATAATATGCTTACAACACAAATAACCATGGTCGACCAATAGTACAAGGGAACTGATAATGCTAAAAACGAACATATATTTCATAGCATTATTCCTCAAGAAAGACAAGCTTTTAGTTGCAATTGTTCTATTTACAAGTGATATTCGTTTAAATAATAAAAGGTGAAGACAAAAGACAGATTCGACGATTTGAAGACGCAAACGACCAAAAAGCTCAAAAGAACAAAAGACAATCAAAAAGGTTCCAATTATTGATAAGAAACGTCTCAAAATCACAAGAGTACAAGATTCAAAACGCAAAGTACAAGATATTAAATTGTACGCGAGGACGTTCGAAAATCCGGAACCGGGACCAGAGTCAACTCTTAACGCTCGACGCAACGGACTAAAAATTACAAGTTAACTATGTATATAAATATAATATAATATATAATTAATTATATTAATTATATATATATTATATATATATATTTAAAACCGTCGGCAGCAGGAAACTCCAAGGGTGTAAACTGAAAATACCTCTCCGCGACTCGCGGAGTTTGAAGGCCATTTTGCCGCGAGTCGCGGAGCCCCAAAATTCACTTCTGGCTATAAAGCCAACCGAATTCTGATCGAATTTAACATCTTATTTCTCAATCTCTCTCTCAATATATACGTAATATATTTATATTTATAATTTATATTTTAATTTTAATTATAATTCTAATAATAAGGGTATGTTAGCGAATGTTGTAAGGGTGTAAGTCGAAATTCTGTCCGTGTAACGCTACGCTATTTTTAATCATTGTAAGTTATGTTCAACCTTTTTATATTAATGTCTCGTAGCTAAGTTATTATTATGCTTATTTAAAACGAAGTAATCATGATGTTGGGCTAATTACTAAAATTGGGTAATTGGGCTTTGTACCATAATTGGGGTTTGGACAAAAGAACGACACTTGTGGAAACTAGACTATGGGTTATTAATGGGCTTTATATTTGTTTAACTAAATGAAAGTTTGTTAATGTTAATATAAAGATTTACAATTGGGCGTCCCTATAAATTACCATATACACTCGATCGGACACGATGGGCGGGGTATTTATATGTACGAATAATCGTTCATTTAACCGGACACGGGAATGGATTAATAGCCACTAGAATAATTAAAACAGGGGTGAAATTACATTCAAGGGTAATTGGTGTAATTGTTAACAAAGTAGTAAAACCTTGGTTTACACGCAGTCGATAACCTGGTGTATTCATTAAACAAAGTATTAAAACCTTGTTACAATTCGAATCCCCAATTAGTTGGAATATTTATCTTCGGGTATAATAATAATTTGACAAGGACACTTGCAATTTATATTTATGACTGATGGACTGTTATGGACAAAAACCAGACGGACATATTGAATAATCCAGGACAAAGGACAATTAACCCATGGGCATAAAACTAAAATCAACATGTCAAACATCATGATTACAGAAGTTTAAATAAGCATAATTCTTTTATTTCATATTTAATTTCCTTTATTTTATATTTAATTGCACTTCTAATTATCGCACTTTTATTTATTTTATTTTATCGCACTTTTAATTATCGTACTTTTTAATTATCGCAATTTAATTTTATCGCATTTTTATTATTCGCAATTTCATTATCGTTATTTACTTTACGCTTTAATTTAAAGTCTTGTATTTATTTTATATTTTACATTAGGTTTTAACTGCGACTAAAGTTTTAAAATCGACAAACCGGTCATTAAACGGTAAAAACCCCCATTTATAATAATAATATTACCTATATATATATTTGTATTTTTATAAAAGTTAACTAATATAGCGTTGAGCTTTGTTTAAAGATTTCCCTGTGGAACGAACCGGACTTACTAAAAACTACACTACTGTACGATTAGGTACACTGCCTATAAGTGTTGTAGCAAGGTTTAAGTATATCCATTCTATAAATAAATAAATATCTTGTGTAAAATTGTATCGTATTTAATAGTATTTCCTGCTAAAATTTAATAGTATTTTATACCCCTCTGCTTTGACATCAAGTATTTTTTGGCGCCGCTGCCGGGGACTTACTCTTAAAAGCCGGAAGCGCAACGCTAATAAAAAAAAAAAAGATTTTTATCTACTTTTATTAAAAGTCGTTTTTGTAAAATTACGTTTTAAATATTCAAAAATATAAAAAGAAAAACAAAAATATAAGTATTTTTAGGATTTTGTTAAATATTTAAGTTTTATAAGTTTCTTTATTTTTATTTTAGTTTATAAAAATATAAGTTTTAATTTTAATATCTTTATTTAATTAAGAAAACAGAAAATAATAAAAAAAAAAAAAAATAAATAAATAAAGAAAACGCGTAAAAACAAAACCTGTCAACTGAATTCCTGAACCCCGCGACTCGCGGGGTTTTCTTCTTTATTTGCCGCGACTCGCGGAGACCCTCTGACACACGGACAAAAACCCTAATCACGGGTTATTTTTAATTATTATTATTATTAAAACCTAAATATTATTATTATTATTATTATTAATTTTAGTTTTATTTTACTTTTTACTTTTTATTTATATATTTTAGTTAAATTAGTTTTATTAAATTGTAAAATTAGTAGTTTTATTAAATAAATAATATAAAAATAATATTTTTATAAAAATTGTACTTTTTATAACTTTTTGTATATTTTTATATTTTGTACCTTTTTAATCGTTGTAGCGTAACTTTTGTATTTTTAGTTCATAATTAATTTTAAACTTAGTTTTTGCTATAGTTATTTTTACTCCTATATTTTTAGGCTTTGCCGTAGAATTCCTTAAGTGCCTTTTTTTTAGACTAAGATTTAGGTGCTTTAGAATTTTGCGACGCCTTTTTAAGTTTTAGTTTCTTTTTAAGTTATTTCCATTTGGGATTTAGTTTTTCTTGTAAGCTTTAATATTTTTACACCTTTTACTATGTATCAATTATCATTCCAATTAGTAATTTCAATTTGCGATTATAATTTTAAGTTAGTTGTAGTAATAAGGTTAAATTAGTTAAGTTTTTTTTAAGTTTTTATAAGTTTCTTTTATTTTTCCGTCACCTTTTATTTTTCAACCATTTTTTCTTTTTCGACCTTTTGCGACGCGCACTCTTTTTCTCTCTTATTTCTCGCTATTCTAGTTTTAGGACTTAGAATTTTTTCTACTTCTTATCTAAATTTCTTAAAATTACGAAAATTTATTTTGAGTGGTTAAATTGATAGACATCAAAATTTTCTGGTTCGTAGTAATAGTTGGATTTGTACGTGGACCGGGTTATTGGAGCCAAACAGTCCTCAATTATATTGAGACCAAACGAATCCTGCCCCTCTGCTGCATCTTTTGGCTATTCGAAACGTGGGCAAAATCAGAAAAGTCTATTGATTGGATAACTTATTATAATTTTTCTTTCCTTTTAAAAACTAATAGGATATTCTGTGAATGCACCGAGCAAGACGTTCACCACCTTTTGTACGTTCACCACCTGTAACTCGATCAAGACATCGTTTAACAAATATAACCGCCGTTGATTTTTCTTTAGAATCGTCATCCAGTCGACCAAGTACTTCAGTTCAAAATACCGATAATCCATTTTTTGAACCCGACCTCACAATTGAGAATCCAGAAAATATTCAGGAACGGTTCGTAGATCCTGAACCACTAAACTTTCCTCCGGAACCACCAATCATTCAAACAGAGATTGTTGAGGAACGAACTATTAAATCAGAATCATCTAGTGATACCGAGTCAACAAATTCAATTATGGAGAATCTGGAACCTTTAAGTATGGAAGACCGAATGAGAGCTAAACGCACTGGCCAAGGTCACGCAATTACTCATCCAGACATTAATGCGCCAGATTATGAAATCAAAGGACAAATTCTACACATGGTGACTAATCAATGCCAATTTAGTGGTGCGCCGAAGGAAGATCCAAATGAACATCTACGTACCTTTAATAGGATCTGCACACTATTTAAAATCCGAGAAGTGGAGGATGAACAAATATATCTCATGTTATTTCCCTGGACTTTAAAGGGAGAAGCCAAAGATTGGTTGGAATCGTTACCTGAAGGGGCGATCGATACATGGGATGTTTTAGTTGACAAATTTCTTAAACAATTCTTTCCTGCATCTAAAGCCGTAAGACTTCAAGCAGAAATTGTTACGTTCACACAGAAGCCAAATGAAACTCTATATGAGGCGTGGACAAGATATGGAAAGTTACTAAGAGGATGTCCGCAACATGGTTTAGACACCTGTCAAATAGTACAAATATTCTACCGAGGATGCGACATCACTACAAGAAAAGACATAGATATAGCAGCTGGTGGTTCGATTATGAAGAAAACCGAAACTGATGCTTACAAAATTATTGATAATACTGCTTCCCACTCACATGAGTGGCACCAAGAAAAAGATATCATTAGATCATCTAAAGCAGCTAGAGCCGATTCTAGCCATGACTTAGATTCCATTTCCGCAAAGATAGATGCTTTCGAGAGACGAATGGAAAAGATGACTAAGGATATTCACTCAATACGAATTAGTTGTGAGCAGTGTGGAGGACCACATTTGACAAAAGATTGTCTCAGTATTGAATTAACAATGGAACAAAGAGAGAATATTTCATACATAAACCAAAGGCCTGGAAATAATTATCAGAATAATTATCAACCGCCAAGACCGATTTACAATCAAAACCAGAATTATAACCGAAATATTCCATACAACAACCAACAAGGTCCTAGCAATCAACAAGTATCCAATAATACTTATAATCAGCAAAGACCGAATTTTCAAAACAAACCACCACAACAAACCGATGATAAAAAGCCGAATTTAGAAGATATGATGACGAAGCTAGTTGAAACTCAAACGCAGTTTTTCACATCTCAAAAACAAACAAATGAACAAAATGCTCAAGCATTTAGAAATCAACAAGCTTCTATTCAAAATCTGGAACAAGAAGTAAGTAACCTAGCAAGGTTAATAGGTGAAAGAAAACCGGGAAGTTTACCTAGTGATACAAATGCTAACCCCCGGAATGAAACAGCTAAAGCTATTACCACAAGAAGTGGTACAACACTTAAACCACCTGAAATACCTGTAACTTCTGATGAAACTATTCCTACTCCACAAGAACCACAACCTGATCAAGATAAGGAAAAAGAACCGGTAGTTGAAAAGGTTAATGAAGATAACACAGTTAAGGCTAAACCTTATGTTAAACCGTACCAACCACCTCTTCCTTATCCAAGTAAAATGAAGAAGGAAAAACTTGAAGCCGAGCAATCCAAATTCTTGGATATGTTTAAACAGATAAATGTAAATCTTCCTTTCATTGATGTGATTTCAGGAATGCCAAGATATGCTAAATTCTTGAAAGATCTAATCACGAATAGAAAGAAAATGGAAGAACTCTCGGCTGTTACTATGAATGCTAATTGTTCAGCAGTGCTGTTGAATAAGATACCAGAAAAACTATCTGATCCAGGAAGTTTCACAATTCCATGTTTTCTGGGTAGTCTTAGTTCAATAGAAGCATTAGCAGATTTAGGTGCTAGTATAAATCTAATGCCGTATTCACTATACGCTAAACTAGACCTTGGAGAATTGAAACCAACCAGAATAAGCATACAACTAGCCGATAGATCAATAAAATATCCTAGAGGGATAATGGAGAACATGCTAGTTAAAGTTGGTACTTTAGTATTTCCAGTAGATTTTGTTGTTTTAGACATGGAAGAAGATTTTCAAGTTCCTCTCATATTAGGAAGACCATTCTTAAACACGGCTAAAGCAATGATAGACGTGTTCGGTAAGAAACTGACCCTAAGTATAGAGGATGAGAGTGTTACCTTTTCAGTTGATAGAGCAATGCAACAACCACAATCTGCAGATGATACATGTTATTATATTAAAACTATAGATGCACATGCAGAATTATTAGAAGAATTTCCAGAATTACAAGGAACAGGAGAATGTTCTTTAGGAGAAGGAAATGAACCAATTGATGAAGCCGAAATGTTAGCTACACTTATAGCTAATGGATATGAACCAACAACAGAAGAAATTCAAATGCTAAAAGAAGAAGACAGATATCGATATAAATCATCGATAGAAGAACCTCCGAAATTAGAGTTAAAGCCACTTCCAAACCATTTGGAATACGCTTATTTACATGGTGAATCTGAATTACCTGTAATAATATCGTCTTCTCTTACTGAAAATGAGAAATCACAACTCATTTCTGTGTTGAAAGCTCATAAACCAGCCATTGCATGGAAGATTCATGATATTAAAGGAATAAGTCCTTCGTATTGCACACATAAAATCCTTATGGAAGAAGGTCATAAAACGTATGTGCAACGCCAACGAAGACTAAATCCTAATATGCAAGATGTAGTTAAGAAAGAGATTATTAAACTGCTAGATGCAGGTTTGATATATCCAATTTCTGATAGTCCATGGGTAAGCCCAGTTCAATGCGTGCCTAAGAAGGGTGGCATGACTGTCATTACAAATGAGAAAAATGAGCTTATTCCTACTAGGACTGTAACAGGATGGCGTGTATGTATTGATTATAGAAAATTAAATGACGCCACCAGAAAAGATCACTTTCCCTTACCTTTCATAGATCAAATGTTGGAAAGATTAGCCGGAAATAGTTACTATTGTTTTCTAGATGGATTTTCCGGATATTTTCAAATTCCAATAGCACCCGAAGATCAAGAGAAAACCACATTCACGTGCCCTTATGGTACTTTTGCTTACAAACGCATGCCATTTGGACTTTGTAACGCCCCTGCAACCTTTCAAAGGTGTATGATGGCGATTTTTCACGACATGATAGAAGAATGCATGGAAGTATTCATGGATGACTTTTCAGTCTTCGGTGATACATTTAAATCATGTCTAGTTAATCTGGAACGAATGCTAATTAGATGCGAAAAATCAAATCTAGTACTTAATTGGGAGAAATGCCATTTCATGGTTAAAGAAGGCATCGTTCTTGGACATAAAATTTCAAAAGAAGGAATTGAAGTGGATAGAGCTAAAGTAGATGTAATTGCTAAACTTCCACATCCCACCAATGTTAGAGGAGTTAGGAGTTTTCTAGGGCATGCCGGTTTTTACCGACGTTTCATAAAAGATTTTTCTAAAATTGCCACTCCTATGAATAAACTCCTAGAAAAGGATGCGCCATTCATCTTTTCAGATGAATGTATCAAATCTTTTAATATTCTTAAAGAAAAACTCACTAATGCGCCGATCATGATAACACCAAATTGGAATCTACCATTTGAACTAATGTGCGATGCAAGTGATTTTGCAATGGGAGCCGTTTTAGGACAAAGGATTGAAAAACGATTTTAACCTATATATTATGCTAGTAAGACATTACAAGGAGCACAAACGAACTATACAACTACTGAAAAAGAACTCCTTGCTATTGTCTTTGCTTTTGACAAATTTCGATCATATCTCGTTCTAGCAAAAACGGTGGTCTATACCGACCATTCTGCTCTTAGATACCTATTTTCAAAACAAGATGCTAAACCAAGATTAATCCGTTGGATCTTACTCTTACAAGAGTTTGATATTGAAATCCGAGATAAAAAGGGAGCAGAAAATCTCGCCGCTGATCATCTTTCTCGTCTTGAAAATCCTGAATTAGAAGTTCTAAATGAATCGGCCATACAAGACAACTTTCCTGATGAATATCTATTGAAGATAGATTATAAAGAAATCCCATGGTTTGCAGACTATGCAAACTACTTAGTTTGTGGATTCCTTGAAAAAGGATTATCGTACCAAAGACGAAAGAAATTCTTCAGTGATATAAAACACTATTTCTGGGAAGATCCACATCTGTTTAAAAGTTGTCCCGATGGAATAATACGCCGATGTGTATTTGGAGATGAAGCTAGTAAAATTTTAAACCATTGTCACACAGGACCAACAGGAGGGCATTATGGGCCTCAACTAACAGCAAGAAAAGTTTATGAAGCTGGATTCTATTGGCCTACAATTTACAAAGACGCACACCTTCTTTGCAAATCCTGTGATGCATGTCAAAGGGCCGGAAGAATAAGTCAACATGATGAAATGCCACAAAATGTCATCCAAGTATGTGAAGTATTTGACATTTGGGGTATTGACTTTATGGGTCCATTTCCAAAATCTCATAATAATCTATATATACTCGTAGCCATTGATTATGTATCTAAATGGGCGGAAGCACAAGCTCTCCCAACTAACGATGCACGAGTTGTAGTAAACTTTTTAAAACGTCTTTTTGCAAGGTTTGGAACACCGAAAGCTTTAATAAGTGATCGGGGTACTCATTTTTGTAATAATCAACTTGAAAAAGTTCTTAAAAGATATGGAGTAACTCATAAAATCTCCACCGCATATCATCCACAAACAAGTGGACAAGTTGAAAATACAAACCGAGCTTTAAAACGTATTCTTGAGAAAACCGTAGGATCAAATCCAAAGGAATGGTCCATTAAATTGGAGGATGCACTCTGGGCTTTTAGAACAGCCTACAAAACTCCAATTGGAACCACACCTTTTAGACTTGTGTATGGAAAAGCATGTCATCTTCCAGTAGAAATTGAACACAAAGCATTTTGGGCTTTGAAGACATGTAATCTTGATTTACATGAAGCCGGACGTCTACGATTAAGTCAACTAAACGAATTAGAAGAATTAAGACATGAAGCATACGAAAATTCGTTAATCTATAAAGAAAGAACGAAGAAATGGCATGATAAAAGAATCAGAAGTTCAAGGGAATTTAAAGAAGGAGACAGAGTTCTTCTTTTCAATTCACGATTCAAGCTATTTCCTGGAAAATTGAAGTCAAGATGGTCTGGACCATTCATAGTCAAAAGAGTTTTCCCATACGGAACGATAGAATTAATAAATTCAAATGGGATTGAATTTAAAGTTAATGGTCACAGAGTTAAACATTACATACATGGTCCGATGGAAGTCGACAACGAAGTTAATCACAATTTCGATGCCACAGCTAACTAAGTGTGAGGAGAATCAAGTCTTTAAAGGATAATATATATTTCTGTTAGAGTTAGATTGTCTGTTTTCGTGTAGTTCTCGAAAATGGAACACGTATGGTCTTTCCCTAGCAGACCCTAAAGAACTAGTCTTCTCCCCCCATTCTGAATTTTTATTTTTTTTAGGTTTTTACAAAATGAAGACTGCCTGTGAACTAAACCATGGTCTAATGCTACACGCTTTGATCACTAAACGTAATAATGACATACTCCCGAGTGAAATAGTATCAGTAATCAGAGAAAGAATGGACGGAGTTAGAAAAGGATCCAGATGCGAAGATAATAAGTTACAATTTGGTAAAGGAAAATCAAAATCCGCAGCGAAAAGAAGAGCACGACACCTAGAAAAATGTCACAAATGCGGAAAATGGTCACATGGAGGTAAATGTTCAAATAATCAAACCTATTCAAATACCGAATTTGTTACTTTATGCAGAGACGGACCGTTCATATGTTTAGAAGAAAAGACAATGAATGCTCGAGGTTACGCCTATGCAGCCATGGAAGACCAATTAAACCGACTATCTTATGAATATAATAGATCATATAACTAAGAAATCTATTTCACAGGTATGTCTGTACAGTTTTTATTTTTATTTTTATTTTTAACCTTTTGATAATAAACGCTAATTTGTTCGCTAAAAAGTATTAAATTGGTATTAAATAAAATTAGGTTTGGCGACCGAAATTATTGATATCGTTCAAAAATTTATTACATCACTGCGAAATTTAACGTTTATTCTTAAGGTATAAATATCTTTAATCAATCAAACCAAAATATTTAAAAAAATTCGTCATGAGTTAAATTAGGTCTTGGAACCGAAATTACTTTACCGAAAAGAGGGGCGCATATTTTTGATAATATTTGATTGATTAAAGTGGGATAAAAAGACAAAAAGATTTTTAATTTTATTTTTACCATGTTTTTAATCTTAATATTTAAATCTTAAATTAATATTGTAAACTTTGTAAAAACAATATATTTAAAATTGTAAATATTTGAAAAATTAATATAAGTTTGATATGAATTTATAAATTTTTAAATTAAGTTTGGTGTGAATTTTTAATTTTTAAAATACGAAATTTTAATTTTATGCATTTAAAATTTTAAGTTTGGTGTGAATTTTTAATTTTTAATATTAATTTTGAATTTTATATTTATGTTGTGTGAATTTAAAAACAAAAATTTACTTTATCTCATTAAGTTAAGAATATGATTTTTAAAATTCGTCGTAAGTTGAAGATTAGGTCTTTGAACCGAAATTGCTTTACCCGAGGGAGGGACGAGAACTTTTATTATCATTATTTTTAATCTTATTGATTTAAAGTATGCCAAAAACATTGAAAAAACCCAAAAATCTTAGCTTTTAAAACAATCGCTACAAAAAAGACAAATTTTAAAATTTTGTCGAAGGACGGACTAGGACATCGATCCGAAACGACCTCGTCCTAAATAACAAGGGAAACAAAATTTTAAAATTAATTTCTTAATTGTTTTATAAGTTAAAGATTAAAAAAAAAAAAAAAAAAAAAAAAAAAAAAAAATATAAACTCCGCGACTCGCGGAGTTTGCAGGGCAAACCTCCGCGAGTCACGGAGGGACAAAATTACAGAAAAAAAATATAAGGAGCTGCTCGATCAGTTTACTCCCACCACCAAAAACACAGAAATTTTCTGCGAAAAGAACCCCCGAAAAACCCGAAAATCACCCCCAAAAATCTCAATTTTTAACCGTTAATCACCAAATTTTTTGCTAAAATCATGTTGAGAAGGATGATATCTAGGAACTACTCAAGAAAAACGGTAAATTTCTACACCTAAACACCATTTAATTCGAATTTTAGTGTTCTTGAGCTAGTTTTTCCCCAATTTGATTTTGATGCTTTTTAGTGTAATTAGACTTAAATTGTTTATGTATTATGCTTGTATAACCTAGATTGATGCTGTTTAACATGATTAGAAGCCTTAAACTTCAAATTTTGAATAATCTAGGGTTTGTGTTCTTGAGCAATTTGGGGCTTTTTGATATAAACAGGTTATGGCCGATTTTTGTCATGAATTATTGCTAAATTGAGTAGTGTAACATGTCTAGGTAGTTAAATGATCCAAACTTTGAGCCTAAACATGATTTTGAGAATTAAAGTGGACTTTTTCAAGTCCAAAATTCATGAACTTGATTTTTGAAAGATAATGCCATTTGAGACTTGTTTATTTGCTAGTAATGATTATTTTGACATGTTATTTGAGTTGAATGCTTATGAACTTGGCAAAAATTTTCGTATATGCTTATTTGAAAAAGTGTAGATTTGATAAAAATGTGAAAATAAGCTTAAGTTTGATGTAAATTGATAATGTCATTGTAATTATTTTGATTGATGATTTTGCTGACACTAATGCATATTTGGATGCACAAAATTTGTGTTTGATGTGTTTTGCAGAATGAAAGGGGTGAATCTTCATCCCAAGCCCGCCATGCTCCTGCTGAGAACTTGGAACAACAGGAGGTAGATAACTACTACAAGCAGGATGTACCTCATCCAGTCATGACCTTTTCAGATATGCACTTGGAACAGTTGCACCCGAACCTGAGATTTGACAGACTTTGGATAGATTATCCAAAATATCAACGGGGTTTGCATACTCTTCATTCCAAGGTTGTTGAGGTACCAAGGGTCATAGAATGGGGACCCTTGGAAGCTGTAGAATTGGCCGGGCCAATTAGGGAATTACTGGTACAGAGGTATGGTAATTCTTCTTTCAATGACTGGATATGTTTATTCACCATACGCAGACCTGTATATAAAGTATGGTGTGAAGAGTTGTTATGTAGTATAGAGTTGAATGATCGGGTAGCTAGTTTAACCGATCGTTCTTTTATTAGATTTTTGTTAGGCGGTTCGATGCGCCACATGTCTTTACTGGACATGGCTCAGGCTTTACGTATATATACGCCTGAGGAATTAGCGTCTGCCGATTGTAGAGGATTGATACTAAACGGTAGGAAAATAGATGAAAATTTCGATACACACGGTGTGTGGAGTCAAATGACAAGCCATCACCGTTTCAAAGGAGGAAACTACTCTTATTTGGATATAGATAGAGCCGAATTAAGAGTAATACATAGGTTTTTAGCTAATTCGATTACACAAAGGGGTAAAAACAAAGAAAAGGTAAATGAACAAGATTTGTTTTACCATATGTGTATTCGAGACCCACACAGCGCTGTAAGTATACCATATTGTGTGGGTTATTATTTATCAGCTATGGTTCGAGGGATGCGTCCACATAGCATAATAGGAGGTGGTATTTTTATTACTTTGATTGGTGAATATCTCGGTGTGGATATAAGTCGGGGGGATTATTAGTAGAAGAGCCGGAACCCCGCGACACTATAGGTTTAAATGTATACCATGGTGCGAAAGTGTTGAAGCGGCGAAATAACGCCGCAGTACGATACAATGGTAGACATCCACAGGTAGAGAGAAACCAGGAACAAGGTAATGTAGGAGGGGGGAATGAGATGCAAGAAATGCATAGGTTTATAGCTTCTCAGGAATACGAAAATGCTAGACAGAGAGCATTTGAAGATTGGCAAGTTCATCAGAACCAGATCATAGCGCATTGCCAACATATAGGTAGAAACTATATTCCTACACCGAAGCCCGTCTTCCCTCCTTGGTCGATAGAGATGCAGCCACCATATCCTACGTATGACCCTGCCGAAGCATTCTATAGCACTTATGGTTATGCGTGGAACCCCTATTGGTACCAATATCATCCTTAGTTTACTTATTTTGTTTTATTATTTTGTAATTTGTAATTATTGATATATTTAATATTTTTGTTAATATTGTAATCATTTTTATAATTATCTAACTTTTATTCTTAGATTTTAATAATTTTTGAATGTGGGGTAATAAACCAAACTTCAAAAATATGTATATATGTTTGCAATTTATCTTATGTACATAACAGGGTAAAACAACGCATTTTCAAAGACTGGCATTAAGTTCAGCAAAAGCAAGTAATTTTGACGACAATGATGCAAAATATATGTGAAATAACAACAAGACGGAATGAACAAAATGACGTGCACCATTTATCATTCAGCAAACAAACGCCAATATATTTGGAAACTTTGGTAAAAATTTACTCATTTTCACACAAATCACCCTCAATAATTTAAATTGTTACTGATTTCTTGCAAATGAGGGCATTGCAAGATCTTAAGTGTGGGAAGGGGTTAAATTCTTTCGGATTTTAAAAATTTTTATTAAACACTTGGTTACCATTAAAATACTAGTAAAGCAGTAGTTGTATTAGAATCTAGTGCTCTCTGATAAAAAAGAACAGCCCTAGTCTTATATACTGACTACCCAATTCTAGTAAAATTTTTCAAAATTTTCAATTAAATGAATTCAAATCATGTTTATACATATTTATGAACGATAAAACTAGGTTTTAACACCGAAATTATTGTTACCTAGGAAAGGACATAAATTGAGAAACAAACTAAAATGTTAAAATTCATTTAAAATGGAATAGAGGACGATAAAAAGAAAAATAAAAAGCCAAGTGTGGGAAAATTTACCAAGTTATTTTAAACATATGCCACATATATTTGTAACAAATAACTGAAAATACTTTTGCTTTGAACTAAACTAAACTGTTTTACCCAATGAAAGAAAAGAAGAGATGGATCTACACGATGAATCAATTCCATCATTAAAAGGAAGTAAAGTCTTCCGAAAAAGACACGCGCTTCTTGATTTAGGTCATGAAGTTGTCGTTCAGACCAGCTGTAGGTTGACGAAAAATCTAGAAAAATCATCACTAAAATCAGCAGGAAATCCACGGACCTCAGCATTAAACAGGGTCGTCAAGTGGTCAGATTTATCCTAACCATGAGAAGGATTTATCTCGTACAATGGGGAGGCACCGTGCAAATTAGCTGGATAAGACTAATGAATCAGATCCCCAGAAAGGATAATCTCCTTAAAGATTAAAAATCAGCTTTTAAGACTGATATTACTCAATCCTAGAGATTGACCTTAAAGATTGAGAATTCAAACTCATGGAATTCAATGATATCTAAACTCGAGCTTAAACGAAAAAATATTTTGATCAAAATTACAAACCGATTTGTTTTCTGAAAACCCTATTTTCAATGCGTTCATTACGATTGAACGTAAAATCCTAGGAATTCACCTGGAATTCATTAGGTCACCTGAACTAAATCGGGTGTCAACCGTAAGAACGGTGGTTGCATAGCATGGTCAAAGACAGGACCTTGTGCCAGACCGAAAAATTATAAGGGTGAGCTTTACTATTGCTCCTACCAAGGATAGTAATTGCGTCCGACACGTTATAGACCATAATCAAAAGCATGTCACGGGACATTGCCTTAACAGTTGCTTGTTCAACGCTTTCCTTTACAACCGGACGGTAGTTTGCCGAAAGGTAATATACGGAACAAGTAAACTGGACGTGTTGCTTTCCAAATACAAGGTTAGCAAGTGGGTGACACAAAACCGCAAGTTTTGAGCTAAAATTTTCAAATCTGAAACCCACCAAACCCACAAAAATATTTTGCAAACACCGGTAAAGGGTTATTCCGGAAAACTTATCTAGGGTAAAAACTAGATTTAATTTTCAAAAGATCAAATGTTTTCATAAAGATCCAATTTCCTTAATGGATCTAAATTTTTATAGTCATGTGGGACTGTAAACCATATCGTTACTACCATTGTTTATACCGCCGTATAGAAATCACTGATGTACAAAGTGTGAAGAATAAAGAAGTGATTCTAGTATTTCAAGACGATATTGCTTGAGGACAAGCAACGCTCAAGTGTGGGAATATTTGATAATGCTAAAAACGAACATATATTTCATAGCATTATTCCTCAAGAAAGACAAGCTTTTAGTTGCAATTGTTCTATTTACAAGTGATATTCGTTTAAATAATAAAAGGTGAAGACAAAAGACAGATTCGACGATTTGAAGACGCAAACGACCAAAAAGCTCAAAAGAACAAAAGACAATCAAAAAGGTTCCAATTATTGATAAGAAACGTCTCAAAATCACAAGAGTACAAGATTCAAAACGCAAAGTACAAGATATTAAATTGTACGCGAGGACGTTCGAAAATCCGGAACCGGGACCAGAGTCAACTCTTAACGCTCGACGCAACGGACTAAAAATTACAAGTTAACTATGTATATAAATATAATATAATATATAATTAATTATATTAATTATATATATATTATATATATATATTTAAAACCGTCGGCAGCAGGAAACTCCAAGGGTGTAAACTGAAAATACCTCTCCGCGACTCGCGGAGTTTGAAGGCCATTTTGCCGCGAGTCGCGGAGCCCCAAAATTCACTTCTGGCTATAAAGCCAACCGAATTCTGATCGAATTTAACATCTTATTTCTCAATCTCTCTCTCAATATATACGTAATATATTTATATTTATAATTTATATTTTAATTTTAATTATAATTCTAATAATAAGGGTATGTTAGCGAATGTTGTAAGGGTGTAAGTCGAAATTCTGTCCGTGTAACGCTACGCTATTTTTAATCATTGTAAGTTATGTTCAACCTTTTTATATTAATGTCTCGTAGCTAAGTTATTATTATGCTTATTTAAAACGAAGTAATCATGATGTTGGGCTAATTACTAAAATTGGGTAATTGGGCTTTGTACCATAATTGGGGTTTGGACAAAAGAACGACACTTGTGGAAACTAGACTATGGGTTATTAATGGGCTTTATATTTGTTTAACTAAATGAAAGTTTGTTAATGTTAATATAAAGATTTACAATTGGGCGTCCCTATAAATTACCATATACACTCGATCGGACACGATGGGCGGGGTATTTATATGTACGAATAATCGTTCATTTAACCGGACACGGGAATGGATTAATAGCCACTAGAATAATTAAAACAGGGGTGAAATTACATTCAAGGGTAATTGGTGTAATTGTTAACAAAGTAGTAAAACCTTGGTTTACACGCAGTCGATAACCTGGTGTATTCATTAAACAAAGTATTAAAACCTTGTTACAATTCGAATCCCCAATTAGTTGGAATATTTATCTTCGGGTATAATAATAATTTGACAAGGACACTTGCAATTTATATTTATGACTGATGGACTGTTATGGACAAAAACCAGACGGACATATTGAATAATCCAGGACAAAGGACAATTAACCCATGGGCATAAAACTAAAATCAACACGTCAAACATCATGATTACAGAAGTTTAAATAAGCATAATTCTTTTATTTCATATTTAATTTCCTTTATTTTATATTTAATTGCACTTCTAATTATCGCACTTTTATTTATTTTATTTTATCGCACTTTTAATTATCGTACTTTTTAATTATCGCAATTTAATTTTATCGCATTTTTATTATTCGCAATTTCATTATCGTTATTTACTTTACGCTTTAATTTAAAGTCTTGTATTTATTTTATATTTTACATTAGGTTTTAACTGCGACTAAAGTTTTAAAATCGACAAACCGGTCATTAAACGGTAAAAACCCCCATTTATAATAATAATATTACCTATATATATATTTGTATTTTTATAAAAGTTAACTAATATAGCGTTGAGCTTTGTTTAAAGATTTCCCTGTGGAACGAACCGGACTTACTAAAAACTACACTACTGTACGATTAGGTACACTGCCTATAAGTGTTGTAGCAAGGTTTAAGTATATCCATTCTATAAATAAATAAATATCTTGTGTAAAATTGTATCGTATTTAATAGTATTTCCTGCTAAAATTTAATAGTATTTTATACCCCTCTGCTTTGACATCAGGAACGGCGCTCGCGAAAACGCCATCGGTGTTCATAACATCCGTTAGGGCACTTAACACCTCGCACCACTAACCCCTAGGGTGGCACCTTAACACCTCGGCACTTCACCCCGAGTGGCATCTTAACACCTCGATGCTTCACTCATTATTTTACGGAGTGGCGTCTTAACACCTCGACACTACACTCCTAGGTGGCATCTTAACACCTCGATGCTACACCCGAGTGGCATCTTAACACCTCGATGCTACACTCTTCACGTGAAACGTGGTGTCTTAACACCTCGACACTACACATTTCACGCTACAACAAATAGATACATTATATACCTACGCATATAATTATTCCACTCACCTCAAAGTCTTCATGTAAGATAACCGAACTTGCAACGTCAATGTAACGTACCTATTACATTTTAGCACATAATCAATTCACAACTCAAGTCGGTCAAGCAACTCACTTAACAATCTAGAGTCTTTTGACCCTAAGTGCAATCCCGACCCATTTTGCACCTTTAACCCTAATAATGGGTTAACTTCACCAAAAACCCTAATTCTAGCTATTTAAGGTCTTAACACACTTTTAACCACAAAGTTAACTTGTTTTCATACATGCAAGACAACCTAGGTCATCAAAGACCCATTTGACCCATTTCTAGGTCAACACACCCATTTGGGTCACCCACAACCCAAATCACACCCACTAACATTAACTATAAGTGTATTAGTATTTACTTATGTCTTTAAGACCCATTTACACCATTTACCCTTTCAAAACCCTAGGTTAGTCACCATTTGGGTCTTCATGACCCAAACTTACCCAAAACCCCAAATTACTCACAAATGGGTTTTATGTGCAACACTAACCCAAACCCTAACCCTT